>NC_089216.1:20995528-21223028 GCF_963930695.1 Labrus bergylta
AGTACATTAGCTAACTAAGGACTGATTCAGGCCTTTGATAAAAAAAAAATAAAAAAAAACGAGATATGGTTGCAGTTTAATTAGTTTCTCAATATGTGAATATGTCCTCTTCTTTTCTTCTTCACCATCATCTTTGCAAGAATAGAGGTTAGTGTCACATGGTGTTGAAGCTTTAAAACAATTCTGGAAGAAAAATCTGTATACTTCTTATCTTTTCAGGCTTGAAGACTGTCAAATGTGAAATGAATTTCAGCCCAAATTGCTGTCTAATGGAAATGGAAATGCCGAAAAAGCTCATCAGTCTTTTTAGAATAACCCATAATACTCAAACCCTACTGCACACCAATTTTATCTGCCATCATCTGTCTTTGTGATGGGGAACAGGGAATTAGCCAGAGCATTAGAGTAAGCATATTAAAAAGGATAAGAGCATCACTACAAGCCCAACAAAATTGTCCAGTGATGATTAGAGAAAAGGAAAAGAAAGAGCAGAGAGGATGGGAGAGGAGTATGCTGTAAAAAAAAAAGAGACTGATGGAGGTTGAATTACTTGGAGTGCCAGGATGAACAAAGACAAGGAGGAGAGACCCGAATAGGGCCCATTCATGGTCTGCTGTTTGGTGAATAAAACACAAGGATAGAGAAGAAGAATGAGATGACGAATTAGGAGGGGTGATCAAACAAGCCGGGCAGAGAGGGAAATGAGAAAGAAAGCAGAGACAACTCATTATTAAACTGGGCAGGCTGGACAGCCGGAGACGAGATGGATGAAGGGAGAAGAAAAATAGAGTGGAGGGCAGAGAGGGAAATAGAGAGAGAGAGAGAGATAGGAAATGAAAACAAACAAGCCATCATCCATCCCGTCTCCAATTGTTGCTCAGTTCCTCTTAAAGGTCGCTGTGCTTTTCTTCTACCAATGTCGACAGGAGGGAGGGAAGGACAGCGACGGAGTGGAGAAAAGAGAGGGGGAAAAAATTGCAAAGATTTATTTATCGAGGGGAGGAGGAGTGGCAGCAGCAGTGGCGACGGTGCTTCAGAATTCTTGATCATCGCCACGGCGACCAGTCACCTGGCAACCGGGTACACAATGGCTGCGGTAGCCTTGGCAACAGCGTGGTCTCCCGTGTGATACATGGGGACGGTGATGAGGCGGGCGGGCAGGGAGACAGGTAGACAGATGGAGTGATAGGGAGAGGAGTGTGAGATGGAGGGCAGGAGGGTGAGATGGAGGGAGGAGGAGGAGGAGGAGCAGGTGTGAACACAGATCCAGTATATCACACCTCAACAGGTGCAGAGGATCGGCCAAATGTGTGTAAAGACATAATGAGAAATGTAATGAGCTACTGACCAGGAGAATGGCCCACCATATGTGACTCTGCTTGAAGGAAAGATATGTTTGTCCACCTTATTTGTGTTTGTCTTTGAGAGTGTGTGATGTGTGTGTGTTGGAATAAAAGGTAAAAGGCATCTTGCTTTTTTTTTTTCTTACCTTAAACGTGCAAACACCTCCCTTTTTTCACAGCATTTTCATCTTCTGTACTTTTAATGTGTTCCCTCGTGGTCGTCTGTACGTTTCTGCAGGTTTTTTTGCAACCAGCAGGCCCGCCCACAGAAACAGGCTGGGCCTCTGAAAAGTTACATGTGATTTATTCATATCAATGCATGTGCCTACCATCTTAACCTGCTCTTTCAACACATTCATGTACTCTTACACAGTTGGTGCGGTAGAACACTTAAAGGCACATTTTTTACCCACAGAAGTCATAAAAGACTTCCCCCCTTATATGAAATCTTCACCTTATTGGACTAACCCTCTTGCATCTTTCTTCTTTCTATACAGTTTCCCTAACTTAAGTGTTGTCTGTTAGCTCTTCTTCATTTTTAAATGGTACGCAATATTAAGCAAAGTGGGCAAGAACGTAGAAGTAAATCCCTTCTAAGTTTTGGGTTCAACAAAGCTAAACAGTGGCTGCTCATTCGTTTGGTGACTCTGGTTCTGGAAGTACATTTCCCCATTCAACTCCTCCATTGACATTTCATAAAAACTTTATATCAATATTTATATTCCAGGAACCAAGCCAACCAGCTACCCCAATACTTGGGACTATAAGACATTTGATTTGGCTCATAAAAATGTTGGAAAATGGAAAAAAAGGCAAAGGTACAAGACTGTGTGAATACCTTTTTCCAGGAGTAAAGAAACTACAAATACCACAATACATCGCGATTACAAAGAGACCCAACAAACACTGATTAAGCATGCTTCTGTTAAAACTACATGTGTCTTTATTTTAGTGTTTCTATTACCGATAATAATGTTGTAATACTTTGTACTTTGTGTTTAGCACGTTGAACTTCCAAGAACTTCAGTATAGAGGTTGACAGCCGACGTTCAAGAGGGCGATAAACAGTGACACTTTGCATGTGTCACTGTAAGATTGTAGATAGTGTAGTTCTTTATCCGGAGATCACAAATGATGATCCTCAAAAAAAGACTGATTTCACATTCTACAGGAGCATACACAGTTAGTGGTTAGTCTACTTTGGATGGTTATGCTACTACGGCTAATAATCAAATCCACTATGGAGAAAATGAATGGGATCCAAACCTCTGTAGCCACACTGTTGAGCTCAAATACTAACAGAGAGGTGAGGAGGATAAAGTGGGGCCTCAACGATGGTGTCCAAAGGACTACTGCTCAGCTGTTCACACCTGGCCAGATCATCTCCACATGTGTCACCAGTGACCACTTATGATCAGATCTTACTTTCCCTATTTTATTTATAAATTAACATGCAGCCTTTTAATATAATTTGACAACATATAAAATATGTTAACAGTAGTTACTTTTATTTTTTTGTCTGTAGTTGGCTGGCTGGTGAGCTCCTCCGTTGGATAGTATGAAAGCCCTAATGCATTTTGGGATGGTTTTATTTGACCTGTGTGCTCCCGTTTCAGCTGAAAAATCTGGTCAATCTAACATACTACAAACTCCCACTTATTGCCTACTATGATTTCAGAATGTACCAAATACTGAATGTGATGTAATATTTAGTATAGAGTATTAAAGTATGTGGTTCTATGGACAGTCTACACTGTATGTACAGTATATAGAGTCCAGCATATATTGTGCTATTATGCTTTTGGTCAGTTTTTTGACTACTTTGTAGTCCTTTTAATTCAGTGACAATCAACAGGTCAGCAGGTTAGCTAACCCAAAGAGTGTACTGAAGTGCAACACAATGGCAGTCATGATTTATTTTATTTTAAAGATTTTCTCAAAATAAAGAATACATAACACCTAAAAGTAAACTGTGTTGTACCGAATAAAGTCAAGAATCCGTAATATCCCTAGCCTAAAAATCTTTAAAAATGTTTTTCTTTTTATTATGTTTTTTTTCATCTTGTAGGTACTTAAGTCCTTGCCTTATCTATATCATTGTCTGGTATACAATGCCGGTGGGATGGGTGTGTGTGTGTGTGTGTGTGTGTGTTGGGGGGCAGCAGGTACTACAGTTTCACAATGTATGCCTTGTTCTGCTCAATGGAACTCATGTAATCGCCTCCTGAATACCCATATTGAAAAAAATTGGCATCACAATTTATGCTCAAACATGGACAGGGCAACGATTCAAAGGTCTCTTATCATTTTGAAGTACAGGGAGTTTACACTTATAACTGGCTACAGTTCTGTGACTTTACAACAAATAAGTAATGTTGAGTGGGCCTATTTCTGGTAAATTAAAAAAAAATAACTGATTATATTTAGGATGAACCAGGTGAGAAAGTGCTAGCCTCCAGGCTCCCCTTAGCATTTGAACCAAAAAGAAAACAGTCCTTATGAGCATCCCTGAAAAGTACAAACACAAAACGCAAACACTCTTGCACCAATGTTTCAAGCTTTCTTCAGGAGGATCGTGTATTTCCTGTTGAGTCACATCAATCACTCTAAAACACTGAGTAATACATCAGGCCTCTCTACTTTGCGCTGACAGAACTTGACTGTGATTCACATGTGCGTCTGCTGAAAGCTTTTATTGCATATTCATATGAACCGCCCACACATGTTAGCACACGCAGGTTGTGACGCAACACCGATGCAAACCATGATGAATAAACATGCAGGACAAAAAAGACATGAAAAAAAACATGAAGGCATACTTTAACACACACTAGGATGCCACACACAAACTGAGTTGATTAAAAACATAGAGGAGTGATACATCTCTGGCGCAAAGATTCTAAATTAGCCAAGTTTTAATTTGACATTCAGCACGGACATGATTTAATGGTTAACATTTCAGATAAGACTTATTGAGGCCTAGGGGCCCATCATTACAAAAATGTGGTTATTTTGTGTGTGTGTGTGCGCATGTTTGGAAGGGCAACTGAGATTGAGTTTGTGTTTGTATCAGTCTGTACTGTAGTACATCCTCTAAGCCCATTAGCCCCAGGTTAAGTGATTTACAGCTTCAGCTGTAAGCCCCTCCTGCAATCTCATCCCCAACACCCCTGTCTATCTGCTGGCTCTATCTGCCTACCTTATCTGGCAGATTACACGCACACACACACACACACACACACTTCAACACACACATTAACACACACACACACCTGTCAGTCTGCTCATGTAGACACACCGCGAGACACAACTCTAAACAGATATCATCGTCTGCAGAAAACAAAAATAAGACAAGAAATCCACTAATCATACACACACACATACACACACACTCACACACACACACACACACACACACACACACATACACACACACACACCTCATTAGAAGGCATTGTGCTCCTGCAGCTAACACAAAGGAGATGTTTCATCTGCTCTGTATGTTTGTTCTCATTGTGGATTCTCTTTGATAGGAGCGTCTTCATCAATGCATCTAATAGCTGTGTACACTGTTTCTCTGTAATGGTGCGTGTGAGGGTGTGTGTTTCAAAGTGTGTTAAAAAGAGAATGGGAAATAATGTGCATGAGAGGAAAAATGTGTGCATGTGTATGTGTGTGTGTGTGTGTGTGTGTGTGTGTGTGTGTGTGTGTGTGTGTGTGTGTGTGTGTGTGTGTGTGTGTGTGTGTGTGTGTGTGTGTGTGTGATCGATATAATAAACTTAACGGCTGCTCTCTCTCCGCTACTTTTACAGGAGCGGTGAACAGCCTCCAACCTCGGAGACAAAAGGAAATGTAAAAAGCAGCTCTGAGGACAGATAAAAGCAAGAGAGGGAAGTGCTAAATGATTGCTAGAGCTCCTGCATCACCCTCCTTTGTCTCCTACAAACCTTCCTCCCTCACATCCTCCTCTCTTCTTCCATTCCTCCTCCACCTCCTTTCCCCCTGTCTGTTTTTTATTCTCTGTTTCAAAGGCACAAAGAGAGAAAAAGGGAGAAACCAACAGCGGTAAAGCAGCAACTCCACTTACAAACACGCAGGCATTATAATGGGGCGGCCGCCGCGTTGCCACGACAACACACAGGGAGGTGAGGGTGGGTGTGGGGGGGAGATGGCGACACCGAGACAGATATGGGAGAGAGGGGGGAGGTAGAGTAGGTGGCAATAAAAAAAGAAAGAGAGAGAGAGAGAGAGAGAGAGAGATGGAGATTGTTATCTCGGGTGTATTTACCTGTAGCTCTCATGGCTGCTCGGCAGAAACGTCTTTTTTTCGTCTCGCCACTGATCTGCTGTGTCAGTCAGCGAGTCGACGTGTTTATCATGCTGCAGTTTATCATATGGGAAAGACGGCAGATTGAGTACAAGCTCCCTGCTTGGAAGTACAGCTTACATCTGCATTCAGGAAAAATAAACACCACCTCACTATGTTTGGAGAGATATTTTTGACTACAGTAATGTAAACAACATTTTTTTTTAAGAACGATTCTTTGACACTTTCACAGTTGTCGGAGTTGGGCTTGCGCCTTTGACAGTAACATTTTGGAGCAAATATTAAATGTATAGGCTGCAGTAATGGTGAGTAGTGGCTGCTAACTAACTCTCTAACAGTCAAAATAATTTTAAAACTTGAAGTTGCCACAAAACTCCTTTTTACATTGTGAGTCTGTAATGGAGATCAGTGTCCAAGTGTACATTGCGTTATGGTGTTGTGGAAGCTAAAGAGACGTCAGTTGAAATTAGCTTCACATACACACACCTCATCGGCTCCGATGTTTGACAGTGATTCCATCTCTCCCTGATACGTCTTGTAGCCTTATTCAGACTGCGATCTCCTACAGAGGCACAGAGGTGTCAGAGGTCACTTTGTCTCCTCATCGTCACAGAGACGTTCATATTGCACCTTGCATTGGCAGTCTGAAGAGGGCTAGTTTACTACCACTGATACTAGCTCAGAGGTGGAAAGATTGTGCGTCAGGGTCATTTACATTGACGGCGAGGTGCAAAAGTCCCGTCCTTGACAGGCGATGTAAAAGGGGCTAAGGATGGGAATACATGCTTCTTGTCTTTGCAGATATATTTATGTTTTGAATATGCAACATATTAAACATGAAAAGAGATACAGACACACTGAAAATGTAAAACATATATGTATATGGTTTTTTTTTGCCACAAATACTGACATAATTTAATGCCCAGCATTCTACGACTTAAATAAGTAGGCAATTGGATGATTCCGCAGTCAGTGAAAGTCCTTTGTCTTTCATTTTGTAATTTGCAATGTCATACTTATGTTATACCACAGTAATATTATTGACTCGGTGGGTGGGACCGGTCAAGCCAACCATGTGCAATGCAGGTGACAACAGCCTGTTTCATGCTTTAGCACTTTCACCATTCGCCTAGCTAGCCTAAAAAAAGTACTTTTAAGGTACTTTAGTTGCCAAAGACGGGCTAACCATGATAATTAATATAACATTAGCCTATTTGAATTAATCACAATTTATCCATAATTTTCCTAAGGCTGATTTAGTTGAAAAAATAATAATTAAAATGACAAATCATTTGAAGCCAGTCTTGGATTTTGAAAAGTTGTTCTGCATCATCTGTTGTGTGATAGTTGATTATTTCAACAGTTATTCCACTACAGCTAGACTGAAGCGTCCACCTGTGTGTCTGCAGAGTTTAGAGTCTGTGCCATGTGCAATGACTAACTCTTTCCCAATACTCACCACTCACAGACAACGTTTTACCAGAAAAAGGGATCCCCTCTGGATATTTTGGTTGAAGGTGAAAGCCAAGAGCATGGCACATGTTGTGACCTGTTGCCTTCACTGGCTCTGATACTTAACACGTGGCTGAAGTCAATCGATAGCGTAATGTGAAGTCTGTTGTAGGTGGAGAGCAGGAGTCAGTCATGTCTCAATTTTCTTCTTTTGGTGCACAGCAGCAGTCAAGAGCAGGAAAGAATCCAGGCAGACAGAAGATGAGTGGGATGCATTTAGATCATGTCTAGATTTCAGACTCAGACATTGTTAACTATATGATGAAGACATTAAGCTATCATAGAGCTGCAATTAAGAGAACACTACTGTCAAATGCATTTTTTATGACATCTATTTATTTCCCATCAGTTTAGCAGTAGAGACTCCGGTGGTAAAGGAATAATGTGATAGGGGCCATCATGACAAATCAGGGAAAGACACATCATCAGCCATTAGACTTAAAGCTTTTTGTTTTCAACCATTCTAGATCCTCACTTGTGATGCGCTTACTCTCTGATGTTCCTCACTTTGGAAAAAATAATCTTCTAAATGAATTGAAGAAATGAATTGTAGAACCCCAATGATGTCATGACTCTTGCTGTCCATCATCCTACATGGTGGAGTTCTTGGGGGCGAGAAGGGGCCCTATCCCCTTCCAAGCCTGGTGCAGTCTAGGCCTGTGAAGGCTGTTTCGTCATGAGCCGGGGATCCAGCTGAAGATTTCTTCTTTTAATAAGGCAGTTTTTTCTTACCACTGTAACTTTTGCTGCTTTGCTAAAGGTCTCATGATGGATAGTCCGGATCTTTGTAACATAACAATGAGTAAGGTCTTTTTACCTGCTTTTTGTAACATAACAATGAGTAAGGTCTTTTACCTGATTTTTGTAACATAACAATGAGTAAGGTCTTTTACCTGCTTTTTGTAACATAACAATGAGTAAGGTCTTTTTACCTGCTCCTTTGTAATGTTAACAGACAAAGAGTAAGGTATTTTACCTGCTTTTTGTAAAGTGTCTCGAGATAACACTTGTTATGAGTTGACGCTATACAAATAAAAATTGATTGATTGATTGATGTGGTAGGGTAGGTTGTATCTGTGTTGGCACTGTCTGGAGCTCACATCAACACACCCTGGGTCTGCTGAAGGTGGCAATGCTGTTTTGGTTGCGCTGGCGACTAAAGGTCATAGAGTAGGTAGGTAACTTTTAGCAGGGCACAGGGGAATAAGACTTTATTGTCCACATGGGGAAATTCCTTTCCACAGCACCCTTTCTGTCCAACTGACAATTACCACCAAAGAACAGCACATTCACAAAACACATAAACAATGCAATGTATGCAATGCATGAAACAAACAATAGGATGAGGGATGGCTTCACTGAGTGCTTAACCTTTCATTAAGGCACAATATATTAAAAATGAAATAATCTTCTGAAAAGGTAAAGGGGCAATAATGGATTTGAAGTGTCTGAAAATGTCAATTCTGGTTGGTGTTTTTTGTTTTGGATTTTGAAAATTTCAAAAAATCAGTGAATCTAAAAAGACCAAGTACTTTGAGTTTTCTGTTGTGTCTTTCATCACTATTAGTACACTGATTTATTGTGTTTATTTAATTTTCCAGTAAAAATCCAACAACATTGATAGCCATTTAGATACTGCTGCAACAATAATACAAGTCCTAGACACAAAGTAATGGACAATTTCTTTATATATATATAATTTACAACAAATAATATTGCAAGCATATTCCAATTAAATTGTGCAATTGAGACAGTTCTCTCTCTCTTTTTTGATTAGATATATGACTGAAAATCTTTTATTTTCCAAAAGCTTTGGAACGTTTCAGCAGTATTAATTATTAAAATGACAGATTGTATTGTTTCAAAACACTTTGTATTGAAAAGCACTGAAAATGTTAGCTTAGCTAGTCTCTGCATGCACATAATTGTGATGCTTCTCCATAATGTCTGATACACTAGGAAGGATTGTGTAATTTAAAAAGAATTCTGATAACAGCTTGCAAAGAACCCTAACTTTTGGTTTGACAGCCAGTAAAATACAGCGAACCAATATAATTTAGTTGAAATATACCATGATACATTTTTAAACTGAGCAATAGCCCTCCGCTCCTTGTGTACAGTCTTTAAAAGCTGTAATCTATATTCTACAAATCAAAAAAGACGGTAAAATGTTGTTGGTTTAGCCTCTGCTATATCACAGCCTTGGGTCAATACTGCACTTTAACACTACAAGTAGCTGATTCACCAATAAAAACTCCTCACACATAAAGTACAAGCAAAGCAAAGCTTCACCTTGTAGCTGGATAAAGCTTGGCCTCAGACATAGAAAAAAGTCACAGCAGCTCGTAGCTGCATGAACAAAGATTTAGGTTTAAAGTATAGATGTCTGCAGACGTGGACGGGTTGTGCTTTGATGCTCATTGACAGTCAATGTGTGGAACAAACACTGTGTAGACAAACAGGAGATGAAGACGTTGTCTGAATGTGAAGAGAAGGCTGTCCGGAGCTCAGGGAAGTCAATGATGGAGCCACTGGAGTCAATGAAGGACGAACGAACTCTGGAAGGAGGATAAACAGGAAAAAGAGTTTGTGCAATGTGAGCTGAAAGAGATGGGTGTCAGAAAGAGGTATGGAAGAATTGAGTGCAGAAAGGCGTTCACTTACAGCAAACACTCCTGCCCATGCAAGCTTGGAGAAATGATTGGGATTTGGAGTCAGAGAGTGAGACGGAGCGGAGCGCGGGAGTAGGCAGATGGAGCTGGTTAAATCCTTGTCCTGAGTATTGTACCAATTGTGGCAGAGAGGCAGACACAATAGCTGAGCGGGTCTCCTGTCGCTTCCATAAACAAGATAAATTGATGGGACTCCCCCGCCCACTAACATCCACAGTTTGTTTTTTTATATCCTTCCAAGAGAACGGAATGGAAACCTACTCTGGTAAAACAAAGAGAAAACCCTCCGCTAAATATTCCTTTTTCCGCTCTCTAAACCTTCTCAATAGCATCACGGATGAGTGGCAGCATTTGATGCCATTGTCTCATGTGAGTAGCTTTGGCTTGTATTAGGAAGAGGCTCTTTCTGTCTGGCTCCCATGGTGCTGAGAATAAACTAAAAGGGATGTAATTCAATCAGTTAGGTTTATAAAGCCACCTCTTTACAATAGGCATTCCTCTTTACTTTACATAGACAAAACATGATGGAGCATAAACAGTATTGATGTTGACTACATTGTGTGAATTTTGACAACCTCTAGGAGGTTTCCTCTGAATATAAATGTATTATTATGGACAGAAATGTTACTCAGAGACATGCAAGCTTCAGAGAACACAAAGGAAAAATTGCATTCATCAGTCAGTAAGTGTCGAGATCATAGAGGATTACAGGTCTTACACAATTGATTTTAGAATTACAAGCAAGGAAAATACATTATTAATACATTGTGATTTTGTTGTACATGTGAATGCCAAGCCACTGATTGGAAGATATATACTGACTTGGTCTGAGTAAAACTTAGAAGAACAGAAAAACCTGAAAATAAAAGTGAAACTATCTCATCCAAACATTAGATGACCTTTAGAGATTGACATTTCTGCAGTGAGAAATCAAAAAGGAAAAACATGTTTATTAAAGTTGCTCTCTGTCTCCTCTGGTATTTATTCTGTGCTCGTCTACTTGTTGATGCAGCACTGTTAACGGTGATCTATGCTGCCTTCAGCAAAGTCTGTGATTTACTATGCGCTCCGACTCTGACACGGGGCCAGGGAAGGGGGCGGGAGAGGGGTCACATTTAATGGCTGTCTGACCACCATCCATCTTCCAGCACAATCAATGATGCCATTCAGGCAGATCTCATCCAATCAGAGTAGGCCTATACGTCATGTTGGGGTGTGAGCAGTGCAGAAAGCCTTGTTTGAGTGGACAGATCCAGACTTCTGTACAAACAGATTACGAGGAAGATTAGAGACCATCTGGACAACACGTACAGTACCAACCAATGATGCAATACATAACTGAAACAACTCAAACAGACTCATTAAATAGAGTCATGGCGACCTGTGCACTTACAGGCACAACATAATGCAATCAAAATTAACATGCCAGGACAGCTTCAGTTCATATCTGGCTCAATGTATATCCTACTGCATCTGTATTTTATCAAATGGATCACATTCTCAAGTGCTTTAAACTGATTATTTGCAACGTTATTAACATCACTATATCAGATATGTAATATATTTTAATCACTGTAAATATATTGTTGCGTAATGACTTTCAGAAAAAGAGAGTGAAGTCAAACACCTTCCTGGTTTGTTGTTGTCAGCCCTGTGTTCACACTTAAAGGACAGCTTGTTTATGTCACTCAGAGCCCCCCCCCCCTTGCAATGTAAAGAGTGTTAAATAAATGTTAAAGGGAGCAGCCTTATTTCATTTACTAAATGTCTGATGGAGACTAAATTGCACAAGTCTCACTTATTGACTAAAATGGACAGCTGCACTGATTAATTCATTAAACAATTGACAAAGGGTAATCTGCAGATCTGCAATTATTTTGATTATCAAATAATTGTTTGCTAAATAAAATGGAAGCCAAAAAGAACCAGAAACATTTGGTGGATTAAAACGGTTGGTTGGACAAATAAAGGCATTTAAAAACATCACCTTGGGTCATGTGAAATAATGCAATGCTTTTTCTGGGTAATTAAGGAGGTAGATTGAGATAATAATAATAATACGCAGATTAATCTATAACAAAAACAATTGTCATTTACAGCACACACAGTCTTTCCCAGTGATTTTTTTGGCTTTGCTTGTCAGATTGAGAGTCAGCTGTTGAAGCATTCCTACGCTTACAAGCATTACAAATAGGATGCCAAAACACAAACAACTAGTAAGGATCGACAACAAGGGAAAATGAAGACACAAAGTGTCTTGCTGGCCTGCTTTCAACTACATTAGTGTTAAAGTGGGAAATCAATCGTCAGACCTACAGTGTGCATTGGAAAATGGTCGACTATGTATATGTGATTTGTAGTTAATGGACTAAAATGTGCAAAACTGCCAGTATAGTCTTTTAAGTTAATAACCCCAGTGAGAGGCGCCCTTGTCAATCTCAAACCCATAATCCATCTGTGTGCTCTGAGTGGCTCCTATATTATTCATGGCAAAGTTTCCCCGTTGCTTTAAGGTAATTTATTTTCCTCACTCACTGCAAGTTTCTGCTCGGGCTTGTTTTAGTGGCCTCTGTGGACAGCATGTCTGTGGGAACAGACATTGTTTTTGGATGTCTTTATTGTGTTCCAATGCAGTATCAAAAAATATGTGCTTTTTTTAAAGTGTATGTCCTCGGAGTAATGGCACACTGAACCAAAATAATAAAATAAACTGAAGCACGGCCAACGGCAAAGTTAAGAAAATACATTTTGTTTTGAGCATCTACGAATATGATTCATATTAGCTAGAGCTATATTTTGATGGCATGCAAATTGGTTATTTGTCAAAAACCTGGCAAATATAGAAGAAACACTTTTAATGCTTCTCTTAACATTGTCTGTTATGCACTCAACAATGACTTTTAACATTTTCCTCATCGTACAGGCTTGTTGCCCAGTGCCCTTGCTTCAAAAAGTAATCCTTCCCTTCAAAGTCAAGCATTTAGCCGGGAAGCACATGGGCAGAATTGTAAATAAATCAACGAGTAGGGCCCTAGACGTCCCACCAGGAGGAAGCCACACACATCTTGCGGTAAATGATTGGTGTGTGTTTAAGCCTGCCTCCTATAGAGGAGGTAAGCTGCTGATGAATGAGAGGCTGTGGTTTAATGAAGTGTTTTTATTAAGGTGTGATCACTGGCTAACGGACAGATCCCCTGGGCAATATACAAAGAGTACATATCAGAGACAGACAGACAGACACACACGGGGGAGGGAAACAAATGGGCGGAATTAAGAGGAATAGAGAGAAAAGGTAAACACAAGAGGAAGAAATAAATGAGTAAAAAGAAAGGAAAGGGGAGTAAGAAGTGGAGAGTAAACCAAAGTAGTAATAGAATTATTCATTTAAAGGGATACTTCCCCCGTTGAAACATGAATCTGTATTGACATTGGGTCATATATGTAGAAATGTGAAATACATTTTGAAGTTGGTGCCTTCTTGGCCGAGAAAAGGCAGAAAGTGTCTTTTTGGCTCACGTGGATGAAAGAAAACAACTCCCAGAATGCACAGCAGGTCTTGTTGCCCCCTGGTTCTCCATCGGCCTTGTCATGATAATGCGTTATGAGGATTCACTTCAGTGTCTTTAGTGGTAGGCGTGGTTAGTAGGAGGAGAAGCAGGGTCAGTACTGATGTCACACCTGAGGGGGGGTGTGGTGGCTCTGTCTCTGTAATCTTAATTAGTAGCACCTGCTCAACTGCTCATCGCTATATTGCGGCTCGTAGAGATAGCTACCAACATCCGATTTGAACACAAGACCTTTAAAATCCCCTTCATCCATATCACTTTGAAGTTGATACATACTTTCCGCTATTGTCAGTTCTTGTCAGCTGTCTACACAGAGCCTGTTAGCATAGCTACAAAGCAAGATGGCCGACGTTGCTTTTAGATTCTGGGAGTGAGTTCCCACCCACTGATCTGTGATAGGTCTGTAGCTTCAGTGGGTGCCCCCCCCCCCTCCCGGGTTGAAAACTTGAGGAACTAGCGATGTAGTTTCACCCCCTCTAACCAGACCAGGAGGCTCCTTTTCAGACTTAAAAGTACAGAGATTTGCCATCTCAGGGGAAAATGAGGGAGGGATGCATGACCATTCAAAAATACTACCAGGTTTCTAATGATACAAAGATTAATGCAAATGGGTGAAGTATCCATTTTCCCATGTACAACACACACACACAGCAGCAAACAGAAATGGAGGATTGTTCATATAGCATTGACTTATCACTACTAAAGTATAAGAACAGAACACATTATCACCTTACCAGACTTTACACACGAGCAAACAGACACATTAACGTCACCTTGTCACTTTCAGTTTTCATTGTGAGTTTATGTGCAAGCAGTTCTGGGAGTTCCTCCCAAGGTCATCTTAATAGACTTTTGCTTTCTCACCAGAGAGCACTCAGACGACCATACACTACCCCCCAGTGCCATAAATCACCCTCACACACACATGCACATCCATCACTGTGAGCGAGTCAGAATGACAAATAATACCTCCAACAATAGGTCCTATTCATCAATACGGCCATATGTTACCCAGCAGAGCAAAATGTCCAAATAATGAAGCAGAATGTATTCAAAACAAACACATGAGAAATGTTTTCTTCTTCACAGCTCCTATTCCTGGCAGTGGGAAGTCGTATACATTGTGTTATATATAGCTATGTTTCTCTGTAATGTTCACATCTACATGGAGAGTCACAGAATGGAAAGCTGCCTCGCATCATTTCACTCAGAGCTTTGTGTAGAAAACATAATGTTTGTGAATAACACACTCTTTCAAGAACGGCAATTTTTGTAGTCTTAAACTTCCCTCCTATCAGTCATAACAACATCGCTGTCAGCACATTAATTGCTGAGATCTGAGAAAGCAGCAACGACGCTAAAAAGAATTGTGACAGGACGAGAATAACAAGCAGTCAGATGATAAGAAACCATCGCTTTAGACAAAGTTGTTTTGAAGATAAAATAAAAACCGCATTAGATGTTACAAGTTTGATGGCAAAAGCTACAATGGATGCAGAGTTATAGAAGATATATTTTTTTAATTTAAAAGTAATATATCATGGGAAGCAAAGCAATTCATATTATTCAGAGAATATGACTGCTGATGTTCTTTGGGTAAATTCAGTATTTATGACAGCTACCAAATACACCTGTGGCTCAGATGCACAATATTGTAAGCAGGGTAAAAAAATGTTTTTATAGAGTGACCCAAAAAGAGGATTTTAACTTAATAAATAGCACCTCTTATCCTTGGGATTTTTTTGAAGATAAACTTCATTTTAACCAAGAATTTACCACAGCCTGATTATAGCCCCACACTGTTTTAATTCCCCCTGAAATAAACTTGATTCCTTCACACTTGGATTAGCAAAAAAGGCAATACTCTAGCCAATGAAATTAACTCTCACAGAAAACTGGACACCACATAGGCACACTGCGTTGGTGTTTTTTATTGCTTTGGAGCAATGGAGAAGATCGACTAATATTGTTTTCTGTTCCATTGATCAGCTACAGCCAGCACTAAAGCTGACCCCAACCCTGACCCTCACTCTTATACCTGACCTGACCTGATGACTGTCAAGCCACATTAATTAATTTGTACCTTTTTTTAAAAAACATTTTTATTAAATATTTATTTTTGGGCTTTTTATGCCTTTATTGGAAAGATAGGCAGTGGATAGAGTTGGAAATCAGGGAGAGAGAGAGAGAGAGTGGGGAATGACATGCAGGAAGGAAGCCACAGGTGGGATGTGAACCCGGGCCGCCCGCTTGAGACGACAACCTCCATACATGGGGCGAGCACACTAGCCACTGCACCACCAGCGCCCCATTAATTAATTTTGTACCTTTAATCCATATTTTAAACATATACTTTCTGGAAAGGTATTTTTATTTGATTTTATATATTTTATTAATCTCTGAGTAGAAATTATATTTTTATAGAGCACAGTTTACCAAAGTAAAATTCCTTGTGTGTTTAAGCATACCTGGCTAATAAAGCTGATTCTGATTCTGATTCTGATTGCACTCTGTTATTTTGAGACATGCTTCTCACACTTATAGGCCTGAATCACACACATGCACAAACAGGACCTGTGGACGAGCATTAGTGGAGAGATGTCAGAGTGGGGGTGCTACACTCTTCTACACAGGGAGTGCGACGGGGCTTTTGGGGGTTTGGTGCCTTTTTTAATTTTTTTAATTTTATTTGATTGCACTTAAAAAAACACAATACAAAAAAACACAATAGATCAATGAAAAAACAGACAATACATAATGATTAGTTCATTAAAAAAATATATATTTTTAAAAGAAATGTGCTGGAGGAGCCAAATAAACCCAGAGGGGCTTAAAGTAGTCCAAGCAAATATAATTTAGCTAACCAGAAAACATGCTCAAAAAGGTGTAAAAGAAAGCAAATCAAGAAAGAGTAACTTTAAAGAAGGGGGGAAACATGAAAATAAGCTCTTATGGCAGAAAATGATTAAGATGGTGCATTGCTTGATAGGCCAAACAGGAAATAAATGGTTTGTTTTTCAAATGAATTGAAGCTGCTGCTGTTTCTAATATGACTGGGTAAATTGTTCCAACAATGCCTTGCTAAAGGGCACCTCAGTAGCACTCGGAAAGTGACCTGGTACCAGACCAGTTTCCATACTTTGGTCCACACTGGGACCTGAAACCCTTTGGTTCCCAACACCAAGTCCCTAAAGTCCCCAACAAAGGTATCTTTTCATGTTCAATAAGAAAGACCTTCAAACCAACAATCTGTGAAAGAGTGTGATTTTTAAAGGGGCAGCGCACAATTAAATGTAATTGCACCAGAGTTAGCTAACAGCTAATTTGCATCTGTTGTCCCTGGGAAGGAAGTACATCATCTAAAATAATCCATTTGTGTTACATAACACTTCATAATATATCAGATTGAATCCATAAATATTTAAATTACAATATATTTACATAGACCCTGCTAAAAAATATCATTATAAAAAATAAATAGCTTTTTACGGTATTGTTTGAATATTTAAATTTAACATTTTGGGGACTTAAATGGACTTGAAATCACCATGGGGCTTGTTGTTTTTCTATTTCTATCCCTATAAATACAGATAGATGTCATAAATGAAAAGTTAAAAGATATAACAGTAGGAGTTAGGAATGGTTAAACAGAGTGACCAACAAAATCAAAGATCAAATTAAGCAATTTACAAGCTAAACAAACCTTATTCTGGAAGATGACAACAAAGCTAATAAGCCTAAAACAGCCCTTTCTCTATACCTTCCAGGGTTGGAAATTAGCACCCATCATCTGATTTTTTTGCAGTGACGGGTGAATTTGCTCAACCTTACCTGTCACAGTGGCAGGTAAATAAAAGTAAAACAACAGAGTGCTTTGTGACAACAAACAGCATTAAATGAATCACCAGCCTCCTGCTTGCTCTGCTCTGACTTTATGAGAAGAGTCAGGCAGTCATTCATAAGGCCCAGGTTAAAGAAATGAGTGATTTTCAAATTCACCAGTCACAGGCAGGTGGGCGAAAAAGAGAATTTCCAACCCTGCATGACTCATTTAAATGTGAGCTTAAATATCAAATGAGATCCGTGATCTGGAGCAGAGACACATGAACCGTGGTTTTGGTGTCAGTAGACCTACAGTATCATGTGACCTCCGATTAGAATGGACTTAAATATACTCAAGCATGAATTCATAAGGCCAAATTGAAGGCTCGATTGGGTCTCTGATGAGGTTCATGGAGTTAAGGCCGCCTCATCATCCAGCCCTGTTAACAATCTGCATTCAGGCACAATGCAGACTGATTACTAATCAGTGACACTAAGAAACAGCCAGCTGCTCGGCCTATCACGGCTCGGATACACAACGAGAGTGGAGCGGGATACACACAGAGAGCTCGAGAAGCTGATTGCATCTTAGGTAAGGAAGCAAGAATAATGCCAGAGATGTATGTGCACACACAAAGGACGTTTACGCACATACTCTGTCTTACTTTCTTTTCTCTGTGTGTTACTCACACACTCACAAACACAAAGCACACACTCTGACGCACACCCTCTAACAGCCTCCAATCAGCAGCAGAGCCATGCCGAGAGGAGAGGACCACACCTCGTTCTCAAAACAACTGAAATCAGTTTAAGGACACGTATTACCACTGCTCCCCCCCCCCCTTTCCTCACTCTCTCTATCATGTATTCTCTGCCTCTCTCTCTCTCTCTCTCTCTCCTCTAACTCCTGCTTTTTTATTTTTCATCGTGTACCACCTGAGCTCTTCAAGGTTGCCGCCACAATTTGGGTCATTCGGCTCGGCCCCATTTCAGCCACCCCGCACAGGCACACACACACACACACACACACACACACACACAGACACACACACACACACACACATGCAATAGCAAAACTCCCCCTCTGTGTATTACCTGACACCGCCAGGTGGGAGAGACTCCATTACCGAGTTGAACTCTGACCCGATTTCGACTGCCTGGCCAGAGAAGAGAGATGTGTGGTGTGAGTGTGTGTGTGTGTGTGTGTGTGTGTGTGTGTGTGTGTGTGTGTGTGTGTGTGTGTGTGCGTGTGTGTGTGTGTGTGTGTGTGTGTGTGTGTGTGTGTTAGAGAGAGAGCAGGAAAGAGAGAGAGATGAGGAACTGAAATGAGGCCAGTCTAAATGTTTGTGTGTGAATGAGCATCCACATTTGTTAGTGTGTGTGTGTGCGTGTAGGTGTGTGTTCGTGCGTGTATGTGTGTGTGTGTGTGTGTGTGTGTGTGTGTGCAGGGGTAGAGGTGGTTGGAGGGTGTTTCACATGACACCCCTGGTCATTATTAAGTCCTCTTTAATCCTCAGTCTTTGGCATGTTTTCTTCTCTCCATATGTTCACGTTTTTTCCTGAACCCGCTTACACAACAATGCTCACTGAGTTGGCAAACAAGCAAACATCTTATTAATATTCAAGATATCCAAGCAATGTCTGAGTTTGAGAGTTGGCTCACATAAGCATCAAATCCCACTCAGATAACCTGCATTTACTTTATCTGAATAAAATCAGTAAAACCAGAATACAGAGGCAGACTGCGTGAAAGATAGAATATATCCTGAAAGGCTTTTTGCAAAGTGTTCTCCAATGGAAGAGCATCCTGGGACTTTCTGCAGGGGGCCCTCTATCTAGTGTTCTCCATCTTAATGACAGTGTTGGGGTGCCCTTTGTCAGCATTTTTCAACTGGAAGAGCACCCTGCAAGGTGTCAAAAGTTTGTTGCATGTTCTACAGTAGAAGAACACAAAATAGAGCCATCATTTTTTCTTCCCTCTGAGTTCATATGGAAATCGTAGTTGTTTTTTTATTCAGTGAAAGGACACCCTGGAGGACACCTTTTATTTTTCCCCCCGATTCATTCATACCATAGACTGTATAAGATAGACATATCAAGGCAAAATACTTAGAGCTCCCCCTGCTGACAGGCTACAATTTGGGCATTAAACCAGCTAAAACCAGTTGACCTCCATGTCAACAGACTGGAAATGGACCAAGTTAAGATCATGTCAAATACATTTTTCTCATACCCAGAGTCTGTCATGATAATTTTTATCATAGTAAATGGTAAATGGACTTGAGCTTGTATAGCACTTTTCTAGTCTTCTGACTACTCAAAGTGCTTTTACACTGCAGGTCACACCTACACATTCACACACTAATGGTAGTGGCCACTAAGGGACCATCAGAAGTAACTAATCCCATTCATACACATTCATACACTGCTGACAAAGCAGTGGGAGCAATTCTGGGTTAATTGTCTTGCCAAAGGACACATCGGACATGTAGCTGCAGGAGCTGGGGATTGGACCCTCAACCTTCTGGTTATGAAACGACAACTCTACCAACTGAGGCTGCTAAAAAAAATTCAGCACCCATCATGGGGGTATTTTGGCTTCAATTGTGTACAACAAGTGAAGACTGAGACATGTTGTCCATATTAATATGGCACATTTTAAGCATCAATTTTACTCCCACAAAACACTTTTTTTTTCAGTTACTCACTGAACCATTTGTTTTTTTTTTGCATCACATGTCTTGTTTCAAATAGTCAATATTTTGAGAAATCATTCATAAAAGAGCATCTTTAAAGAAGGTTCCTATCTCATCAATGAATTTTCTAGACTAGAGGGACATAGACACAGATAATGATTTATTTTAGAATTTTCACAGAGATTAGCACAAAAAATTCATCTCCAATCTTCACTTCCATTGCCCTTTGTATGCCATGTTAGAAATCAGCCATAATATTTTCTGTAACACCTGTTGATTAAATCTAATTTCTTACTACTTTGAACCTTTTCTCTTGCTTTATTTTTTTTTTTCAGTCTTTCAACATCATGAAATCATTTAGCAAGGGGTTGGCTGGCAATACACTTCACTAACATAAAGGCTATGAATGCTGCGGCTGAAAAGTCAACGGGAAAATAAAGATAATATAAAAACTTAAGAAACAATGTGGCAGAAGCCTCCAAGCTACCCTGACTGATGACTTGTAAATTTAAGGTTCAAACAGCACCATGTTATTTATGTTGTGGCCAGAGAAAGAAAAACTGTGAAAACAAAACACAAAGCTATCATCTATTACCATCGTCAGGACCGGAACTGCTAGCCAAAATGTTTGTGCCTTCCTTTGTATCACAGCACTCCTCAGCTCCGTTTACAACAGAAACCTCCTCAGCAGCGCACTATGACATGGCAAAGAGAAGAAAAGAAGAGAAGTGGAGTTTTGGCCAAATCCTGGTGTGAGCTCTCCATAGAAGCAGAGCAACAGCCCCCCTTCTGTTTTCTAAACGTGGCCTCTTGTCTCTCTCTATACGACATGCCAGGGCTGCTGTGGTGGGCGGGAAGAGGGATGTGTACATGTGTGTGTCAAAAGAGATCTGCTGCATATGGATCTGTACATGTCTTTCTCATTATGCATTCTGTATCTTTTGTTGTTTGCGCGTTTGTGTTTCATGTGTCTGCATGGGTGTGTGTTTGAAGTGGGGGGGGGGGAGGTGGCCGTTTGACAGAGTGCATTTGACAGAAGCAGGAAAAATGGTAGTCAGATCAGTCACCGTGGTAATTGGCGCTCTTGACGTTGTCATGTGCAGTGCCTGGAGCTGCCATTACAGCGTGCCTGTTTGTCATTGTGAGTGTGTGTGTGTGTGTGTGTGTGTGTGTGTGTGTGTAACTGCATGTGTGTGTGTGTTGTGCCATACATGATGCTTTACATTAACCACATCCCCCATAACTTAAATATACTGCTCTCTGCACATAACTGTACCTCAGCAAGGATGGACTGTGATGCACTTGTCATACAGTCCCCCCCCCCCCACCACACACACACACACACACACACACACACTCCTCCCTCTATCTGTGTGTCTCATAATGCGTGTGTTGAGTTGACATTTTACCGACTTCTCCTTCCCTGCACCCAGCAGTAATTTCCCTGCTGACTGTCTGCTATCTGTCTGCTCTCTCTCCCTGTATCTCTGCTCTCCTATAAGAGATGGTATGCCTGAATCACCTCCATTTTGGTCACCATGACCTCAATATAGTTTTTGTCCACCACCCACATTTCTGCAGTGTGTACGCCTGGTCTTCCTGTTTATACAGTAAGTTTGTTTGTCACTCTGTTTGGCAGCCTCGCCTTGCATCCCCCGTCTCTACTGGTAATGAGCGCTGATCAATTCATTAGTGACCTTTACAGACACAGACTGCTCGTCTGGCGTCACAGATTGAAAAGAATCAATAATTCTCCATCAGTGATTGAATAGAAGAAAAGAACATCTGTCTGTCATGGCCAATACCATAAAGCAGACAATATCTTATTTTTTTGTAATGTTTGCTGCTTTAAATCTAATCTATATTCAGAGTTTCACATCCCAACCCTACCACACTGGATATGCTTCTGACGCTCTATTAGCCGTGGTCTGCTGCAACACTCTGTACTAAGTACACTGGTGCAGCGTTTGATTATTATAATTATAATTAATTCATGCACATTTAAAGAATGTCTGATTAAGATGTCACAGCTCAACTGAGTGACCAAAGACTTCTTAAACTTTCTCTCAAGAGGTTTATTTAAATGTCTCTCCTTTAATATTCTCTCGTCTGATTGGCTAACGGTGAGGGAGTGGAGCAGTGCTATTGGATAGGTGTGACCAGGTGAGTGAGCATGCATGGAGGAGCAATGTGACACAAAACAATGCAGTCAGTCTGTATTGTTTCCACACTTAAACATCTGTTTTGATGTCAGGCCGTGTGTCCACCTAGAGTTTTTTTTTTCTAAGCGCCAGCGTCTTTTTTCAATTGTTTTCAATGAGTAGAGAGGGTTCGCAGCAAAAAGCGGTTGCCTGGAGAAAAAAGCCAGTGCCCAGAGTTTTTTTCTTCCCAGCTCTCCGCCTCTTTTGTGCGGCCGCTCTGAGCGCTCAAGTTGAAAATCTTTCAACTTTTCAGAAAGGTGTTGTTGACGTCACCGGTGCTCTTTTCAGCATGTATGATATTCACCAGTAGTTTTGCCGCCTATGGACCGTGTATTGTACTCACATCATCCTCCATGTCTTAGGGGCGGCTGTGTCTCAGTTGGTAGAGTTGGTCCTCTCAAGCGGAAGGTTGAGGATTCGATCCCCAGCTGAGCAACATGTCTGTTGTGTCCTTGGGCAAGACACTTAACCCTGAATTGCTCCCACTGCTTCAGTGGTGGTGTATGAATGGGATTAGTTACTTCTGATGGATGATACTACATAGTAACCACTGCCATTAGTGTGTTAAAGGGTGTGAATGGGTAGGTGTGACATGCAGTGTAAAAGCGTTATATGAGCTCAAGTACATTTACCATTTATCCAGTAAAAAATTATCTCAAATATAAAACATGCAGTAAAAAGTAACTGAGCCGTGTCGGTCACACAGCGGCCGTTCTGTCAACAGACTGTTGTCATAGAGACAGGACGGACATGCAAAGCGTACAAACACTTCATGCAGCCGTGGCCGAGCGCACTGTCAGCGCTTTTCTGCCCGGAAAAAACACTGGGTGGACACAGGGCCTTAAATCAGTTTAGAACACGGTAGATTATAGTCTCAGACTGATTCAGATTAGTGAATAAACAGTGTCCATCATGTGCATACACATCTTCTACTTGTTAACTATTTGTGTGTCATTTGATCTTTTAGAAATAATTTTATTAACTTTTACAGCTGTCTTTTACAAGCTTGACTGTATCTAAAAAAGCAAGATTTTAAACTGAACATGGGGATAGAATGTGTTTTTACAGGAGAGCACATGAGGAGGACTGAAAGAGATATTGGGCTACAAAATTTACCTGACTTGACAATGTTGTTCCCATCACTACAAATGTGCAATCAATTATTTAAATATCCAATCAATCAAAGTGCATCAGCTACAGATAAAGATGTCAGTGAAAGGACAGACTCGTATATAATCAGCCTGACCTCAGCAGCACAGAGTGCTGTTGTGTTTGTGTTACTTCCTGTTAGTTTAGTATCTGATCCCTCTGCTCTGTATCATGATATTTTCAACCCTGAAGTTTCTATCTCTATATTTCACTATTTTCAATCAATCCAGTTCTGTCTGTTTGCATTCTGCTGTTCTTACTCTCTGTTTATTGAACTCTGCTTCCCATCTGTCTGCCTGTCTGTCTTCATCGTCGTACTCTTACCTCTCCTCCTGTCTTTCTGACTCCAATTTACTCTCTATATCTGTACCATCCAATCACACGGCTTCACATTCACACACGCCCTCCCTGTACCTACACCTATTCTCTGCAGAGGATGAAACAACACACAGGTCTATAGGCAATGGTGTGTAGATGTGTTTACCTGTGTATGTGTGTGCAAGTGTGTATCCATTGTTAATTAACCCCCTTCACCTCTCCCAACCCCCCCCGGAGTGGCTGTGTGCTGAGCTCGATCCCTGAGCCCCAGCCTGCTAATCCACACCTGAGTCTTACACACACACACACACACACACACACACACACACACACACACACACACACACACACACATATATATCACATGGTGAGTGGTTTTAAGGTGCGAAAGATATGTCGCTTGTATAAATGTGTCCTTGTGTGAGAACACAAAAGCATATCAGCACTGCAACACCTGTGCAACAGTGGTCGCTGTGTGTATCTGTGTGTGATATCACACAGTCTGAGCTGGAACACATTATACACACCTGGGAGGTTTTCAGACTCATACAGTTTTGGCACATTGCTGCACAACCAATCACATGAAAAGTAGACGTACACACACCACAACTATGCAGACACACTCACACACTCAGGCCAGGCCAGGAGCATCTCTGCAGGCCTGAGCGCTGGTTTGACTGGCTGTCACTGTGGAGTGTTGGGCCAAAAAAAAAGAGGAAAGAAAGTCTGAAGCGGGCTGTTACGCAACCCAAGAAGGACGTCCACTTAGTCTCTTGATGGAAAACACACACACACACACACACACACACACACACACACACACACACACACACACTCCAACAAAAAACTCACCAAGGGCTGGGTCTGGATTACAGCTCCCGGCCTCTTTGTGTGGATAACAGACATGGGTGCCATGCTGCCAATGCAAATGCCAACCCCAGATGCCAACCAGTGTGTGTGTGTGTGAGTGAGTGAGTGTGTGTGTGTATTTGTGTGTTTTATGGGCAGGAGAAAAGTGACTGCTACAATGCACACACAAGTAGCGTGTGTTTGACTGGTGAGCAAACAAGTAGTGCTGCACGCACGTATACAGCCGGCTGCAAGGCACGCACAGTCAAACACATCGGCTGGCACATACGTGCATACTTATACACACACACACACACACACACACACACACGCTCTCCATTGTGACTTCATATGCAAAAGCTAATTGTCTCTCTGGTGTTTTTGTTGTGCCATTATTTGCCCTCCCTCCCCTCCCCATTTTAAATGGAAATACTACCCAAAAAAATGTGTGTGTGCCTGTGTAAATGTGTGTGTGCCTGTGTAAATGTGTGTGTGCCTGTGTAAATGTGTGTGTGCCTGTGTGAATGAGTGCGCTTGTGCAAGTACGAGCATGCGTGCCATTTCAATCCCCTCACTTGGACGCCCACAAAAAACGCTTGTCCTGAAAGAGTCCTGCTGCTGATGTGATTGTTTTATGGCTCTTTCCATATTTGGGCAGATTCAATATTCCATTGTACTGTCTCGGCATGCCAGCAGCTCTGACCATGCTATTTGCCTTTCCCTGTCATTCAGGAATGCTCGGGCCCATTCAAAACCTAAACACAGCTTGTGTTTATACCGGCAGCCTCGTGAAACACTGGCCCTGTTAATACACTCGAGAATTATCCTAAAACAAATAACTTTCAATCGTCAAGGTCAGGGGACTATGAAAATATGTGATCCCTGTGTTCCTCGCTCCTCCCGGTGTCGACGGTGAACGTTATGAGCTTGGCCGGCAGCAGTGCATTTTATGGAGCCCATATTAGGGTTGGACGGTGATCAGGATGTTATTGAATGTGTGTCTAGCCTGCTAAATCGGTTACACTGGGTGACAGAGCCGACACCGTCAGAGAGGCCTAAACACCCCTCAGAAGTAGATCTAGCTGAGCCACAGCTCTCTCAAACACTCAATTTCACTTCATTTGAGAATGCTGCGCCAGCACAAGTGAAAAGTCATTGTCAAGAGGGGGGAAAAAAGGAGTACATTTCAGCGGCCAATCGCAGCCCAGGGAGGCTTCCAAAAGTGTCTGCTTTATGAGCACAATCTTTAGGAAACTGTCCTCTGTTGAACCCGCACTGACTGACTGGGCACAGGCTTCCAGGATTTAATGAAAGGGCTGTAAAAGTTGTAAAAAAAAGAAAAAAGAAAATACAGAACGACACTGTAGAGTATTTTAAAATCAAGAAATTAAACTAGAGAGCTCCAGGATTTCTCAACAAAAGTGAATAAAACTCCCAGCATCCGTCATTGACAGAAAACAGTCATTTTTTTCCCCAACCATTCTTCAATTTGCCATTTTCCTTTTTTAAAGCCATTTTCCTTTACCTACTTTTATTTTTCTTTTCCAAATAACCAGAGCGCAGAATGAAGTGTATTAGGAAGCACTTAGCCACTTTGCAGTAATAGCTTAGCTACACTGGAGCTCGTCTTTAATAAAGTTACAGAATCTTGGTCAATACATTACAGAGAAGGGCTGCTGTTGAGGCAACAGCTGAGGGTTACAATTCAATTTTTTTTTTTTTTTTTATAAAAATGGAAGCAGCTTGTCCACTTTACTGAAAAGTATGTTTCCATATGGAGTGGAATTTCTCAATGTTTCTCACACTGTTACACAAACACACTTTATTATGTGTTTTTACAGCTAGAATACACCTATTATCTGGAGTACATGTGTTTTCCTCTCCAGCTAAATGCATGTATTTGGCTGTAATGACCTCCTCCATCCACCTATGGAAGTGATGTCAGTCCTATAGCGTGACCCCGTCATAAATGTGTGTGTGGCCTCGACTCTGACATCGGGAGTTAACATAATAACTGCTATGATAATGAAGCTGCAATTTCCCCCAGGACCCCCATGCTGCTCTCAGGTAAATGCTGTGTTTACACACAGAAATGTTGTGATGTTGTTATGTTAGTGTGTGTGTGTGTGTGTGTGTGTGTGTGTGTGTGTGTGTGTGTGTGTGTGTGTGTGTGTGTGTGTGTGTGTGTGTGTGGATAGATCGAGCGGCTGTGTTTGGACAGTTTACAGTGGAGTGACAGATGACATCTCCATCCTACTATTATAGTAAAATGAGAGCGAAGGACGACTGTGTGTTTGGCCGTGTGATTTAACTGGAGGTGGGAGGGTGGCTTCCAACCGTCTCACACACACACACACACACGTCGTTTCAGCCAGTGTGTTTGGTAAGCGCGGCTGTGCACACGCCGGGCGTATACATGCACAATTTTTTTGGCGTCGTCGTTGAAAAAGCGAGGGGTGTAAGCTGACAACCATGACAGGTGATGTCTTTATCCAGCTGTTTCAAAAGACTTTGTGTTATTTGAGTGTGTGTGTGTGTGTGTAAGTTTCAGGGTCATATCTGCCCCCAGGCGTTTTGGACCTGATTCTATGAGGGCGGGATAAAAGGGAGGGGTTGTTTCATTTCAAAACCCCAGGAATGTCTGTACTCCTCTGTCTCCGCTTCTGGGAATTTTCCCCTTTTTCTCACCCCCCCCCCCCCCCCCCACCATGCCTCTCTCACTCATTCCTTCATCCCTGAGGTGACAGGTAAAGGGAGGAGAGAACGCCAGATGAACACCTGGTTTTATTTTTGTGAAGAGAGAGACAAATGAGAGAGAGAGAGAGAGAGGGAGAGAGAGATAGAGGGAGAGAGATAGTCCTTGAGTTAGTCCTCTGCATCACTGGTTTATTCATTCAGGATCCGCTGCGTGTGTGTGTATGGGCGTGTGTGCTTCGGTGTCCTTGTTGGTTTGTGCATCACTGCACTTACTTATGTGTCCTCTATCTTGCATGCATACAAAATATATGCATAATATGCTATTCAGTGGGACACTTTCATTCAAAGTGCTTTGCAGTAGTATGAGCACACCATTTCTCGACTACATAATCTGGAGATAGTAGTATGAAAGTGATCCGAAGATTTAAGGTTTTGTTGAGTGATCAGAGTGGGCTTAAGGTCCTGTTGATGATGTCCTAACAGTAACTGTTTCCAAGGCCTGATCCCATTCTCTCCCTTGTCCCCACCCCTTGTTATGAATAAACCTCGTCTGAGTTTGGCCTTCAGAATGGAGCACTACAGATAGGTCTTCAAAATTTTACCAAGGAAATGGGACTCATAATGTCATATCTTCAGGCTACATAAACTGAAACTGTCATTTGCAAATTGTCCTTTACACAACATTACATTGAAATTGTGAATACTGATTTTTTTTGTTTGTTACAAAGGTTAATCCCATTACATATTCCTTTGATGCATGATTACTTTGAATAATATGTTTTGCTGCCTTACTTTCTATAAAAACATTATTTTTTTCTTCTACTCTGTTTGGGTTTTCCAACTGAGCCTTTGTGATGAGCCCTACCGTAAATTCTCTTAAAGAGACAGTACACCATACCCTTTGTGCCAGCACAAGAAATGAGGGGTACTGGGCACAGGACAGGAATTGGGATTGGATCTTAATGTGGAATGTTTGGAACGGTTGTATTACTATGACCTCATTACTTCTTACAGCATACACTAAAGGCTGCCTGAGTTGTGTCGGATGGGGAAGAAAATACTATCCAAGCCAACAGATGAGAGTTTGCATGGAAGGCAGGCTTAGAAATTAAAGTCTTACCATGATTTTTAGTTTTATAGTTTGAATTTGTGTAGCCTTTTTGGAGTTGACTTTTTTCATTTACCATCTTGTTATTCTAGGTGATGGGTAACAACACTTAGCTATTAAATAGGACATATTAACAGTCCCCTGTGGTCTAAATGGAACATCTGTGCTGTGCTTTGGTCAAAATATAACATGAATCAAGCACCAGAGGAGGTTTGTGACCCTGTATAAACCAGCTCTCTCAGAACGCTCCGTTTTGGTGTGTGTGTCTCTTTAAATGCAATGAGCCCCCCCTGAGTTTTCCCCGTAGACATCACTCCTCTGTAGAGAGAATAAAAATGGCCGACCTGCACAAAAGTTTTGTTCTAGGCTGGGGGTGGAGTCCATGGGTGGAGATATCAGGGGAGAGGAGGGGATTTCTTTTTACCAGAATCCCTCTGTGATGTCACAAGGAGAGCACATTTGAAACAGAGCATTTTTCTCTGTGTTGTAAGACTTATGCAGACCACAAACAAAGGACTGGATGGGTTTATTTCACATTTTGTGGGTCAGTAGACACTCAGGTTACACAAATATATGTTCAAAAACATATATTATTTATTATTTTTCATAATATGTCCCCTTTAAACAAGACAGGCACCGACAGACAGACACCACAGTATGAAGCAAGACAGACACCACAGTATGAAACAATGAAATGGTAAAATGGACCACACTTCCTTTCCACTACATGTCACATTCGCCCTTTCACAAAAAGATTCACACACTGATGGCAGAGGATGCTATGCAAAGTGCCAAGCTGCCCATTAGGATCAAACTAGCCACATTACCACACTGATGGAGTAATTAGGATTTCTGTGTCTTTCCCAAGGACAAGTGGACATAAATATCAGAGGAGAAAAGGATCAAACCACTAACCTTCTGATTATTATACAACATTATATATCAGATAACAAATATACAACTAGATATATTGTTGAGTAATGACTTTCTTCAAATATTGAAGCCTGACAGTATGATGCTTTTTCACTCAGAGGCGTTCCATACTGTACATGTTTTTATTACATAAACCCCTCACTCTCCAACTTCTAGCCCTGCCAACAACTAGGGGAAGAGAGATGACCCCACGGTCACTGAGGGAAGCTTTTTGTACAGGCATAATGGTGGAAAGTCTTCACCAGAGTACAACTGAAGGAGAAGAGGGACACAGGTGGTGTTTTTGTTTGACTAAACTTTTTTCAACTAAAGGGTTAGGGTTATAATAATAATAATTTATCCTTCATTATTCCCGCAAGGGGAAATTCAGTTTTACACTCTGTTTAATGAACATACTATACACACATAGGCTGAAACACACACACATGCACAGGATCCTATGAACATGCATTACAGGAGAGGTCTCAGAGTGAGGGGGCTGCCTACAGCGAGCGCTCCAGAGCAGTTTTGGTGTTCGGTGCCTTGCTCAAGGGCACCTCAGCAGTGCTCAGGAAGTGGACTGGCACCTCTCCAGCTACCAGACCAATTTCCAGACTTGGTCCGTGCCAGGACTTGAATCGGCGACCCTCCGATTCCCAATCAAACCCGGGCTGTGGCGGTGAGAGTGCCTAATCCTAACCACTAGACCACCAGGGAGAAGCCACAAGTTGGATTTGAACCTGAACCACCCTCTTGGAGACAATGACCAGTAGGCTAACCGCCTGTCTCTGGTGGCGCTGGTAGCCTACTGAAGAAATATTTTGGTCTGAGTGTTTCTAAAGTCAACATCCATTGTACATCTTTTGAAGTTTCATGTTATACTTTTCAAAGACTACCCGTGCTACCACTGAGCCACAGCCACCTGGGGTGTGAAAAGTATTACTTTCTGATTTTTTCGGGGGGCATTTTTTTTTAGCCTTAATTAGAGAGTAGGCAGTGGACAGAGTCGGAAAGAGAGAGAGAGAAAGAGAGAGAGGGAGGGAGAGAGAGAGAGAGGGAGAGAGAGAGAGAGAGAGAGAGAGATAGAGAGAGAGAGAGACAGAGAGACAGAGAGAGAGAGAGAGAGAGAGAGACAGAGAGAGAGAGAGAGAGAGAGAGAGAGAGAGACAGAGAGAGAGAGAGGGAGAGAGAGAGACAGAGAGAGAGAGAGAGAGAGAGAGAGAGAGAGAGAGAGAGATAGAGAGAGATAGAGAGAGAGAGAGACACAGAGATAGAGAGAGATAGAGAGAGATTTGGGAATGAAAAGCAGGAAAGCAGCCAGTGGTCAGATTTGAACCAGGGCTGCCCGCTTTGAGGACTGTAGCCTAGGCCAAAGGTGCCACATTGAAAATAAATTTCTAAATGGAAATGTGTAACACGTTCTCAGTCTTTTTTAGTAGCATGGATGGAATTCAGACCACTTTTTACAAACTACAGCAAAGATGGTAGAGGATTTGTTTAAGAATGTCAGCTCTTCCAAATTCTACAATTCACTTAGCAGAGGTTGCCACCTCGTTGAAGTATAACGTAAAAAGGGATTAAGGTTTTTCACAGTGAAAGGGCAACCAATAGTGTGATGTGTGCTGCTTCCAGTGTGAACACGGCCCCATAAAATAATCACTGCTATGATAATTAATCATGAATGCAGGCTTTAAGCTCTTAAATGTCCATATCCTGCTTCACTGTATCTGTTTTCTTTTGGCAGTTTAACAACCTGACAACCAAACAAAGCTGGAATTTAAACAAGCAGAAGAGAGGACTCGCAGACTCATATACAGAGTTATTTTGTGGAATAACCTAGGTGAGAGTGGACAAAGCCAGTCAATATAAGGGTATCAAACAGATGTGAGTCAGCTCTTAATCAGAATCAGAATCAGAATCAGAATCAGGGTTTATTGCCAAGTACATTTACAAATACAAGGAATTTCACTTGGTGTATTTGTTCTAAAGAACTAGCAACAACTTAAATAATACAGTATAAGAAGCTATTACAATATATAAAATAGAATTTAAAATGTAAAATATATATTTTTTAAAAAAGCAGTAATGTGAGTAAGAAATCGATGTTGAGGCTTTGCAGAACAATGTAACTACCACTTCATTCATACCTATGGACATAAAGGAAAGAGAGTGAAGGTGATGTAAAGCATGTGGAATCTGTGTAAGTTGTGAACTGCCTCACCAGACCTTGAACCACTACTGCACTTACACGCCGCCTTCAGCTCTGCTGTAACACTTCTCGAGGTCAGCCATATGGCACTTGAAACACAGCAGACAATGGAAATTACCTCGCTACACTGCCTCCCAGTGTGATAACCACCTCTGTGGAGAAGCCAGGACACATGCTCCACATTGCATCAGCAAAGCAATACCCCACTGAACCAAGGTTACAAGGCACTGTGAAGTTTGTTCTTTATTTTGTTTGGTAGTGTTACAACCCATGAGATTATCTTTTCATGGTCTCCAGACTCCAGCTAAGACCCGAAATCTGAGTTTCACGGGTAAAAACACAGACTTGACAGGTATTTCAGCACACATAGCCAAACATCTAGTATGTTGAAATTATTTTTAAGGTTAGTGGGGGAGTCAATTTTACAGTTTGTATGTTTAAATCATGCAGCAGTTAACATGGCTGATATTTAAAAGGAAAAGTATGCCAAAAACTGCATAACCTGGGGCACTGGTGGCTCAGTGGTTAGTGCGTGCGCCCCATGTATGGAGGCTGTCGTCTCAAGCGGGCGGCCCAGGTTCGAATCTGTGGTACCTTTCCCGCATGTCATTCCCCACTCTCTCTCTCTCCCTGATTTCGAACTCTATCCACTGTCCTATCTCTCCATTAAAGGCACAAAAAGCCCAAAAAATAATTCTAAAAAAAACAAAACTGCAGTACCTGTAGTGGCCACATGAGGCTGGCTCCAAAAGTAAGTCAAATCCTTTTAAAATGCACAACTTTACAGCAATTTTTGTAATGCAACCATCAGGCAAATAATATATTTTCCGTTCTGGCTCCAACCAACCAAAAACAATGGATGACATCACTGTGCATATGTTGATACATGTATGATTGAAATTGATCTTCACTTAATTTGATATGGATCAGAAAATATAAAGAAAATGACTTTTCTTTTTGGTTTTCATTGCAACATAACACAATGTAGTTCTATCAGGGGACATATTTGTGTTTGGTTGAAGAAGTACCTTGGGCTTTGTGTATGCAGTCTACATCACATAGCCTAAGTTACCATGAAAAAACCACCTTGGAAAAATTTTGTAAGTTCTACATTCTGCATGTTTTACAGTACGACAGGATGTACATTGAGAACATATTTCCTGCAGAGCCCCTTGCATTTGAACACGTCTGGCGTCATTGATGTGGAGTGCCTGAGTAGAGTTCCTGTGCTGTCTTTGTGCTGATAAGTGGCCAGGCCTTGGGCACTTGTATTTTAATTAGCATCAGGTTGTATGAACTAAAAAAATGGATGAATTGACGGCGTAAGATCTGTTCTTTCGCTGAATGCCTTTTTGAAGAGGCTTTCTTGGAGACAGCAAAATGGCCAGGGCAGCCAAGGGAGAAAAGAGCTTTGAGCGAGAAAAAAAAACAATCTGAAATGGCGGCGGCAGTTGGGTTCACGGCCAGAGCACGAGTGTGTGTGTTTAGCAAGAGGGATACAGAGAAAAGAGAGTACAGGGGGTGGACTGAACACAAGGCAGCGGAAAAATACAACCTGACAAACACAAATATTGATTTGAATGTCCTCCCTTGTCTCGCTTTTTTCTCCACTTCTTCCCCTTTCTCTTCTTTGCCCTCGCCACCCCCCTCTGCTTTTATTTCCTTGTCTCTCCTTCTTTTTCCATCCAGAGAGCCACTAGTACTTTATTTTCTATCCATCTTGAAGTACTGTAAGGATGGATAGAGGACAGGATGGAGGGGTGGTAAAGAGGAGCGAGCTTAAAGAGGGAAGCGAAAATGGATTGGAGAAGAAAAGTGGAGATGGAGAGACAGCGAGAGAGAGATAGAGAGAGAGGGGAAAAATGGGGCCGGTAGTTGTTGAAATGAGTGCAACCGGTGCAGCTGAGATGGAAGGAGATGCTTAAAGGGGAATAGCTGGAAAAAGAAAGAAGAAGAAGAAATGGGGAGACTGAGAAGGATGGGGAGGGAGAGAGGAGTGAAAAGGCAAAGACAAGGTTTTTAGCAAAGGAAAAAGAAGAGCAAAGTACAGGAGCAAAGGATGCTGGGTGAGGTAAAGGTCCCCCCCCCAACACCCCATTGTTATCCATATTAGCACCTGCTGGGCTAACGAGGGCCCCGCTCTCCGTTGCCAAGGCAACTCCTCACCAACCTTCGCTCCTTCTTTCTCTCCTCCACTCCACACACCTATAACTCCTGCAACCACTAACTACCTTCAATCTCAACCCCTCCCTCCCTCCGTCCTCCTCCCCTCCCTCTGCCGCTTCTTCTCCAGGTAATGAAAGGAAGATATGAAGCGGAGGGTGTGCAGGGGAAGGAGGGGGGACTCTGAAAGGGAAAGAAAGAAGATTTGAAGCGAACATGCATTAAACCTTGTTTCCCGTCTTTCAGCTGTATAATGTGCTTCTGTACTCTATTGACTATTCAATGCATTCAGATGGTGTACTCATTGATGTAATGGTTGAATGTGAAGTGGACAAAGGTCCCTGGTTTTATTGCAGCAACCCACTGAGAGAAACCCATGAAGACAGAGCTAATGCAGGGCATGTCGCCTTCTTCTGACGAGGCTTTCAGTTCGGCATGCTCTCATGTTGTGTTCATCACACTGGTAAAGATGCTCAGGTCACCTATTGGCCTTTTATTATGAACCACAGAATACCTCGTCAGATGTTTGATTACATAAATATTTATTGTATATTAATGTCCACCCTCCCCCAGCAGTCAAATGGTATTCAGCTCCACTAAAATAAGCATAGCCTGTCTTACTTTTGTGTGCAAATACTCCATTACAAGTACCTTACTTATTACTTTATTATAACGATTAGAATAGTACCTTACCTATTACTTTATTATAACGATTAGCATAGTACCTTACTTATTACTTTATTATAACGATTAGCATAGTATCTTACTTATTACTTTATTATAACGATTAGAATAGTACCTTACTTATTACTTTATTATAACGATTAGAATAGTACCTTATTCGACATATTACTGAAGTTAGAATATTGCTATTGCTAATATATATATCAGCTCTCAGCACCCATTTAATAAAGGGAGGAACTTTTGCTAAAACACGCTTACATTTTAAAGAGGAGAGGTGATTGTAGACAGTGGTGTAGTGGTCTCTGGAGAAGTAGGTATGCTCTTTATTTATACCACAAATGTTTCTCTTAAGTCACCAGTGCAGCAAAGATGAACGCTCTTTTATAAACAGTGACATTTAAGACTACTCCTGCATATTTAGTTCACCCAATAATGGGCCTTAGCCGTAGTATTTGCACATTGTCAGATACATTTTGCTTCCTGACTTCATGGAATATGGATCATTATGAAATTAACACTCGACACAGAACCAGAGCAGATTGTACAATCGATAATGGCCCACAGACTACAGTGACTACAGTTTTGACTTGCCCCCCGGGGACGAATGACGTTTTTTTGAATATGAATTTGAAAATGTGAGGTAACTACATAATCATGTATTTTGAGTGAAAGTTACTTTTTTGTTGTAACAAGTAACATAACACGTTAGTTTTGTGATTTAACTAATCGGTTATTTAGTTGTAATAATCCATTCATTTTGAACTTTATTACACTTTTTTTGGCACAAAAAAAGAAAATCCTTGACATATTTGAACTGTTTTAGTTTGAATGCTACAGCTGTGTCAGTGAGCATGTGAGCTAAACACTGGAGGCAGCCTTTGCATTGTAGAAGAATGATTCTTGACTGGCTCTCTCTGATGTTCAGTAGCACAGTTAGACTAGGACTGAACAACAGCAAAATCTAAAATCCCTTCATTTATTTATTTGAAATAAATGGGATAAGGCCAGGACAAAATAAAGACTAGCACATTAATGAACATAAACATGTAAAAATGCCAGATTTGTAGCTATAGGCTTATTTCCATCTCTAGTTCCTGGGCAGGTTGGGGTCGATGGAGTGGACACTGGTTTGTGGAGGTGTCTGCCCATGATGTTGTCTGAGGCTGATGTGATAATGAAGATGATGAAACTGCAAAGACTGGTTGGTGATGGGCAGGTTGGAGGGTTGCACATAATGAAGGCATGAATGATCTGGAGAAAGAGCAATAAGACGAGGAGCAGTGTGATTGGATGCATGTGACCAAATGATGTGAACAGCTGATGAAAATACGAGGGAGCATGTGCACTATGCAGCTTACTATGAGAATGAAGCTGACTGACTTAAGAGATTCTTGAAAACCCAGAGAGAATAATATAAACTTTTGTGTGCTGATATTTAGATTGGCCTTCAACAATTCAATTATAAAATCCTTCAGAACCTTTAAGCAGAGGGAGGCCTTCCTGTCACTGCTCACAAAAGAGCAATTTCATTATTTGTTCTTCCCTTCTTTTATATTTTCTCATGGCCGCACTTTGTCGTTCAATACTTTCTACTGCGCTCAGAGAAATGTCTCAACAGCCGTGCTCATGAAATCATGAATATACTGCTGGAAGAGTTGCTCATCATATCTGTTGTGGATGATCAGCAGGGATACAACCACAAAGGACACAAGGTAAATATACTCAGAATCCTGCCTTACTTTTGCTCGGCCAAGCCATGGCAAAACATTGGGATTGCTAATGTGTTTTTTTAAAAGCTCTACCAATATACACACACACTCTCAGGTATACACAAAGACACCCACACACAGAAGGCAGCAGTTGTGAATTCATCGTGTGTCCAGTATAAGTGCTGATAATGAAGCTCTCTACGGTGATCAATAGAGATCAGCTCTCGTCACTTCTTAGTCGCTCTGGCCCTCTCTCCGCTTCCCTTATCTCAGCCCTCCCTCTCCATTCCTCTCTGCACCTCCGCAGTCCTCTTTTGATGTGTGTTCACTCCATCATTCGCTCGCTCACCTCCTCCATCTCCAGCAGGCCCCGATGGTTTTTGGTCCAGCCTGCCTGAAAATAGTGTATTAGAATTTTTTTTTTCTCTTTTTTTCAATCCCCATGCTTGACTAACATTAAATATAAAGTGAATATATTTCAATAATGTGAAAACATAGCTTGGTTTGCGGTTTGTTCATCCTTGAAATCATTGTTAATATTTAATAGTTAAAGTAGTTAATAGTAGAGATTTAGAACATGAACATACGTTTAAAAAAATATGTTGAAAACTATTAAAGATTTTGAAATCAGCAGAAGATGCCGTTTTTAAGATGCTCCACATTTATTTGGAATTATTATATATATTTTTTAATATCAATAATGGATCACTGAGTGTAAAACTGAGAAAAAGTTAGCAAAGTGGATAACAAACAAGAAATAAATATCACCAGAATGTGCAGTTTCCATGAGCTCTATGAAGTGTTGTGGTGTCTTTCAGCTCATTGTTTTGTTTTCACAGCCTCCAGCCAAGCTGTAAATGCTGGGCATGATTTAACACAGGAGCGTGTCTAGAGGGGCGGCCAAGACATGGGCTCCCTTGAGCTCTGATTGGCCACCCCAGGTGCCACCCCGAAAATCCAAATCTTTGATTAGTTATTGGCCTGATCAGAGGCGGGACTTATGTTGAAAAAAAAACTATCCTGGCTGTTTTCAAGTGGCTAATGTACTTTCAGTTGTAAATAAATCTTTTGATGAATAGCTGCACTCTGTCTAAACTTGGGCTTAACTGCCAGGAAATGTATTTTTGCACGTTAGACAGCATGCATGGGTTTGCATGCAATTTTCTCTAAAGACTTACAATTGTGACTTTGCACATCTCTGTTTTTGAGTCTCCAAATAATTAATTAGTATATGTTGCCAAATTGTGTTACTTAAAGTACATATCATGAGTGGGGATAGAAAAGGTAAAAAGAAAATGAATTGTGTGTGTGTGTGCCCACAAACGTCATGACACCTCTGCATAAATCAGTGCCCCAGGTGCTTTTTGTAAAGTGGCTCGAGATAACACTTAATATGAATTGGGGCTAAACAAATAATGATTGATTGATTTATTGATTGATGGTTTTGATGTTGATTAGAACTCTCCTTGCTGGTGTTGTATTAACTCTCTGATGTGTGTAGCTTTGGATAAAAGTGTCTGCTGAGTGAATTGTAGAAATATGCAGGTTACTCTTAAGTCAGGTCAACAAACTATAGGTTGTATCAACTCATTTACTGAAGTTCAATAAACATGACACTTAATGTTGAATAAACTTAACTCAGTCAATGGAAAAAGATGACTTGATCGAGTTAAGTTGGGTCAACAAATGTGTTTTTTACAGTGTTTACCAGGTTCCATATCACAAACACACAGAAGTTAAAGCAAAGGTCCTTTAAGGGATATAATTATTTCTGTTTTTATCTTTTGTTTTAGGCTACTTCAGATGCAATTTGAAAAATTCTTTAAAAAAGTAATTTAGATAAAGTGACTCCATGTGCCTGCAATTAAAATTGTAAATACTATTAACTGTTACCATCACAGATAAATAAAGAGTGATATCATTTTTTTAATGGGAAGACGGAGCTCACAAAATAGTTGACAACAAAACGGTTGGTTTAAAATCTTAACAATCACAATTTAGATTAATTTAACTTATTATTTGTTTCTTTTCTTTTTTACCTCTAAGAACAACAAATAGTGGAATGTCAGCATATAGATATTTAAAAACGCTGCATATTATGACATTAACAGGCTAAGGTGTGACCTGTATAAGCCTGGATCAAATCACTGCCAGGGCCATCAGTAAGCATGAAGTCCAGTTTTCAGTTTTAAATGTCAAGCAGCTGCACTTTACCATCAATTTCCTTAATCTTCCTCCCTCTCCTCCTCTTCCTCCCCCTCCTCCTCTTCATGCTCTTTGCACCCCCTCCCTTTCAGCTCTCGGAGAAGATCGTGGTTGATTGCTGTGGTTGATGGCTGTGAGGAGAGGAGGAAAGAGAAGAGATGGAGAGGGGAAGATGAGCGGGTGTGGGCGGAGAAATGACGGGGCTACTGTTTGCCCCCTCCTCGCACACATTTCAGATTTAGGGGTTTTCAGACGCTCACACCGCTGCAGCTGCGAAGTGGATGAGAGAAATAGAGAGTGAGAAAGAGAGAGAGAGAGAGAGAGAGAGAGAGATGTAGTGGAGAAACAAAGACGCAGAATGGACAAGTGAGAAAAAATAACTAACTGCCATAAAACCCAGAGTGCTTGCAAAAATAATAACAGTTGAAGCAGACAGAGTGCAATAGTTGGAGGTGATGGTGGAGCTTGGAGATGTTGTTTCTTGATGATGTGGTTGCTATTGGCTGTAGCAGGTCATTTGTCTGATAGTAATGCTGCTGTGTAGGTGGTTGTTACTGTAAATACGTGAGAAGAAAAAGCTGTTCTATTAGGTGGTGTTCATGTTTTTCTTGTTGTTGTTGTTGTTGTTGTTGTAAGTTTCTTGTTTGTGATGGTGCTGTTGTTGGTGGTGGTCTTGCTTATTTTGCGGATATCTTGGTTGTTTATATTTGCTGTCTGTGATGGAGCAACTGTTGTCATAGTTGTCACTGCTGTGCCGGTTGTTGCTGCCGCTGTGACTCTACTATTTTTCATCCATGTTGATCCAGCCAGCTGGCTGCTCACTCTGTGGCCCTGTGTCAACAGATAGGCCTGAGATGGATGCCCACTGCTCGTTTGTTGCAGGGAAAGAAAGCGAGACACCCCCCCTACTCTAATGCCTCCCCTCCCTTTAACATTTTCTGTTTCTCTCTTTTTTAATGTCTCCCTCTGTCCTTTCAGTCTTTCTACTGCTGTGATTTGTGGCAGCAGGCGGTGATAGGGGAGGAGGCAACTGTGGGGCAGATTTGTATTAAAGGAGGGGAATGAAAAAGGAGGGATGGAGAGAGAGGCGGAGAGGGACAAGAGGGCACATCGATGGGTAAATAAAGGGATGGGAGTTGGGTAGTCTTAGTTTGTCAGGCCATACATACTGCACCAATGTGTGTGTGTAAAGTTTATGGCTCTGTCTCCACACATAGATGTGCACAGGCCCGCGTTAAAGTCAGTAAATCTGCATGATGCATGGAAGTGTGTTTGTGTATTTGTTTGTGTGCATGATGATGACACACGTGCTCCTCTGTGGAGCTGCTCACAGATGGACTGCTGCAAACACAGCAGCAGACCTCATTCATATTAATGAGCCAAATCTATACCATGAAAATTTAATGCAGACAATTTGTGACTGGGTGTCCAGTGCATGTCAGTGTGCACAATTAGTACAGCGATTTATATGTATTGGTGTGTGTGTACAGATGGGTCACAAATTAGAGTGAGCAGCTCCAGTGGTCTTTGTCATGTCAGAGGGAGTCTACTGGAGGAATGAACGGCATGTCTTCCAACACATTTTCCCTCATTTAATGTGTTGATTGTGAATTCAACCTGAAAGGTGTCAAACTGCAGCTTTTCGGTTGGGTTGATATGTTGGGAATGTGAAGGTCATAGAGCGTATTAAAACATTAATTCTCCCCCTTTTTGCCCGGCATGGAGGCATGTGGATTTGCGTGATTCTCACAGTCAGTCGAACACTTTTTCATAAGTAGCAGATATGAAAACAGGAGCATGCACAGTGCCCTTCAATTAAAAAAGTTTATTTATTTATTAATTATATTATATATTAATCTTTATTAATTATATTAATAAATATAATTTAATAAAGTTTATTAAATAAAATAACCTTTAATTAATAAAAATCTTTATTAATTAAATGTTGTTGTTTCAATCTTTTTTTTCCTGAGGAGACTCTTTTTAATTAGTCTTTTGATGCTATAGAAATGTATGAAATGCCATGATTGACAGCTCTGTTGACGAATGTGTGGCTCCTGCGGTGCTCTGTGCACCAGATTTGCAAAGTAGAGGAGCAACAACGAGAGGACACATAACAAACACTAAAACAAGAGTAATTTAACTTTCATAATCGTGAATGTCTGCCTCAAAGCAACGCAACAATCTGGTCTGCTCTTGATGAACTCTAGCGGTTAGTTAGCGTCCAATGTTCACAGGCCAAGTCCAACCTGCGGCTCCTTTACCGTATGTTTCTCCCCAATCTTTCCCCCGATGTACTACTCTATCCAATACCCTATCTAAAGAAGCGCAAAACTACAAAAATAAATGTTTGTAAAACGTGTGAAGCAGCCGGATGGCAGACTTTGGCTCAAAATGTGCAATTTGTATGTGTCTGTCAGAGGGGTACAGTATATGGCTTCATCTTTCAACAACAGGAGGAGGTTGAGGCGCATTGTCCATCTTTATATACTGTAGAGTAAATGCTTTAAACTGTGACTTCTGGGATACATCTTTATAAGACCTTTAAAAGTGATATGCTGCCCTTGTTGTGTATCTTTTCTAAATTGAAAAAATGTACACATGAATATAATGTAAGTAGTTTATATGAAAGCGGACATATCATCCTCCTTCTCCACTTTTTCAAACAGTCCCCTGTGGTCTAAATGAAACATCTGTGCTGTGCTTTGGTCAAAATATAACATGAATCAAGCACCAGAGGAGGTTTGTGACCCTGTATAAACCAGCTCTCTCAGAACGCTCCATTTTGGTGTGTGTGTCTCTTTAAATGCAATGAGCCCCCCCCTGAGTTTTGACAGTAGACATCACTCCTCTGTAATGAGAATAAAAATGGCCAAAAAGTTTTGTTCTAGGCTGGGGGTGGAGTCCATGGGTGGAGATATCAGGGGAGAGGAGGGGATTTCTTTTTACCAGAATCCCTCTGTGATGTCACAAGGAGAGCACATTTGAAACAGAGCATTTTTCTCTGTGTTGTAAGACTTATGCAGACCACAAACAAAGGACTGGATGGATTTATTTCACATTTTGTAGGTCAGTAGACACTCATAATATTTTAAGTAAGTTATAATTAATGAGACAGGGAGGGTAATGAATGATGTTAAGACATTTTTGCACAAACCAAAGACTGCACTGTAACAATGGTGGCGCCATGTTGGAAATGGTATGTCAACCTAACGTTGAGAATGAGATGTTGAAACATGCAAACTGTTGGGACTGTGGTAGGCCTTTAGCCTCCTGGCAAACAGATACATCCTGTCCACTTGTCAGTCAACCAAGGCATGCCCCCAATTATGTAAATGGTTGTCAAACTCTTAGCCCAAATATCATCCAAATGAATCAGTTTAAAAAAAAAAAATCACCCCTGTTACGTTTGTTCCCAACGAAGAAATTAGCCATATCCTTTTTTTGGACTATAAACATGTTTATCTCAGCAGACGACAAAATGGGCATTTTTAATTTGAAACCTAATGGGGATCCATTAGCTTTTGCAGCCTGGCCTCAAGTGGACACTGGAGCGCCTGCATATTTTTTGCACCTTCCCATTGGCTTTATTTTCAATACCAGAGGTTGCCACTCGGTGCACACATACTTCATCCAGCCCCAGTGGAAACATCCAGACAAGCCAGTACAGTGTCCATCTTTCTGTGAGTGTTCGAGCTGAGCAGCAATTTGATTGGAATGTCATTGTCTGTGTGCATAATTCTGTCAGGCTCAACCATAAAACAGAGAACCTTAACCAACTCCAAAACACAAAGAGTAAATTCAAAGTCTGTTTAATTAGAAAAAAAGGTTATACGCAGAAATCAAAGAACACAGGTAGAGGTATCTAAATCATAAGGAAAGAGGCTGGTCCAAATACAGAAACAGGTCAGAAATTGCTGGAATGCTGTCAGAAAGAAATAAGACAATCTGGCACAGAAAGAGGGGAACAGAGATGAAATACTCAAAGAGAGTGGCGATAAGTAGACACAGGTGAGACACATCAGGTAATCACATACATTGAAGACACAGGAGCGAGGGCAGGAAGCAAAGGAAGTGAAACGAGACACAGGGTAATATCAAAGTAAAACATGGAAGTCCCATTTATGGACCTTGTGGGCCTCCAAGTGGACAACCCAGGTTCAAATCCAACCTGTGGCTCCTTTACAGCCTGTCATTCTACACTCTTCTCTCTCCCTGATTTCTGAATCTATCCACTGTCCTGTCTATAAATAAAGGAATAAAAAGCCACCAAATTACCTTTAAAAATAAGCAAAACATGAAACATGAGAATAACAAAAAAGAATCATTTAATTTACTAGACGTGACAAAATCAATAATAAATGCTTAATGTATTTATACCTACAAGATGTAATTGCTATGAAATCGTCACAAAGTCTAATTTTAGCTGTAAAAGACAGAGGGACATTTTTACAAAGAATAGAAATTACCTTGAAAAGTATTACTCAGGGATTAGCAACGGGCACTTATTCTGAATCACACTGAAAGGAAAAGAAAATATGAAAACCTGTAAGTTACTGAAGAACGTTTTCCAAAACATTTTACAACACTTGCTTCACCTTTTGTAGCCTTTCAAACTCAAGGTATTGGTGCTGACTCACAGGCCTGCAGATAGAATCTAAGTGCTCCTCTCCTCAGGGACAAGTGTCCTAGTGAAAAAAAGGATCCTTGTTGTTATTTCCTATAAGCCACTTTGTATTCTACATAAATCTTATACATTCCTCTTGTTATCTTTTGTTGGTTTTCAAAACTTTTTGTTTATTTTAAGACTCTTAAATGCAGCTTTATACACAGCTTAAAGCATATATTCTGATGTTTGGTAAAAAATGCTGACTACGAGCAGGCTTGTGTGCATGTGTGTGTATATAGAAGATGTGTTGTTTTTTATTACATTATTCCTTCTTTCCCACAAGGCCTTTGCTATGTGTCACTGAATCTTTCTCCCCCTCTGCATGCAAAAGAATTGTGGCCCAAAATAAACCGCCGGAGAGTTGCCTGAATGAAGAAATATGAAAATATTGTTCACCAGTGTGTATGTGTGCGTGTGTGAGTGTGTAAGCATACCACCTGCGTTTGTTCCTGCCCATGTGTCACATCACAGTACGCTTATGCAGTTATTTGGCAGTGATGGTGCCTCCCATGTCAAAACACACACACACACACACACACACACACACACACACACACACACACACATAAACGAAGATACCCAGTACAATATGAGTGTAAATGAGACAGGAGGACGACTCTTACACTGTGTCACTGTCACTGCAGGAGAAGAGAGGGCAAGGAAGCAGAGAGCAAACCAGATAGAAAAAAAGGGGAAGTATGAGGAGAGGTGGATACTGCTCATTGCCATTGTTATTCTCTCCCCCCCCCCCCACAGGAAATGGCTACCTCCATTAAGTCACTAATGATCCCTGCATTGTGCCATGGCAGTGTCTGAGGAAGGGACTAAAATGTCTGAGCGATGGAGAGCGGGGGAGTGTTGCAGAGCAGAGGTGAAATTATGGAGTGAGTGATGGAGAGGGAAAGAAAAAGGGAAAGACAAAAGGGAGGGAGAGAAGAAGTACATTGAAAAAGAGTAAAGAATGAAGCCATGCAGGAGAGTGAAGGATGGCGCTGCAGGGAGACTGCGTGAACATGGATGTGACATGCATTTTACATACATTACAGTTTCCTAATGTGGCTTTTCTTTCCTCCCCACCGTGCCGTCTGATCCGTCATGTCACTCACCGCCACCAGAGCATGACATTAACACACATGCACGGTACAAACGGGCAGATTCAGACATATAGTCATTCACACATTACCGTCAGAAACCACAGAGGCGCTGAATGAACAGACATGCAAATTTGACAAATTGACACACATGCATCATAAACACATGCATCATGAACCTATAGGAAGAGGAGGTCGTCTCTTGAAGATGAAGCAGCACTGATACAAAATGTTAAAGCTGACTTTCTGGAACTTGAGCATAGTTTTGTGCACACACAAACTCACCTGTGTGTTTGCACCTCCCCCCCAAAAAAAAAAAAAATCCACAAATTAATCTCCTCCCTCCATGCTTCAGTGAGCACTGTAGTCAAGCATCCCCGTACTTCAGCCAATCACTGGAGGGATCTGCTTATTGAAGAGCGGGTGGATGCCACAGCTAGTTGTTTGATTTGAATTTTAAAACATCTCCCTCATTACATTTTCCATTATTTAATCAATTATTCATGAAAGCTGCAAACGAGCAAGAGGTTCTCGGGATGCCGAGCAAACACTTGGACAGCCCTGAACTTGATTCACTGTTTCTCCTTCATAACCTCCAAGTATATGAGCCCCTGCGTCTCCTACAAGTGTCTCCTAAGGACACTCGGAGAGGCTGAGGAGGAGGAGGGAGGAGCGACGGATGTCTGACAGGAGAGAGAGCTGCAGTAGACAAAAGGGACATGGTTAGAGGGATGGTGGTGGAAGCATACGGAGAATGGGAGCAGATGGAGGGAAATGAGAAGTGCAGCACTTGGGAGAGACAGAAGGATTGGTTGGTGAGGAAAAGAGGAGGAAGGGAGATAGACACAAAGAGGGAGACGGCAATACAGAGGGCAAACTGAGTTAAAGCAACGTAGACAATCAGCAGCGTCTGAAATCAATGCTATAGGTCTAATGTGTGATATTCAGAAGACAGCACCAGGCATGCTCAGGCCTCGTACGTGTTACATCAGATCCAAACACAGCAAAATATTGCACCACCTGGAGCAAGAGATTTTTGCTTAAAGCCTCTGAAATGTGATAAATGCAAGTCGGATTTCAAAGAAGACAATCTGATGTAAATGAAACCTCGACTTAAAAAAAAATCTAAAACACTCGCTGTCGAGACTGTTTCAGTGTGGCTAAAAAACATTCTAATCAACATGTGCACCGCACAACTGCACAGCAACGACGCATGCAACAGTGAGTGTTGTGTAGTCACTACGCTTCAACTGTTTTTGTCAAAATCAGAAGAAAAAGCAGAAGCACTATTTATATCTTGAACTTACTAAATAGTTGGTTACAAAATATATCTGTATCTTAGATAGCATTTAGCATACACATTATGCAATGTTAGCTGACATGCCCCTACTTGTTCTAAAAAGTTACAAATGTAATGCTAAGTGACCGTTTTGTAGGGTTAACTGGTACCACTGATGGATAGATCATCCACACTTAACCCCTGCTACCAAAACATAGACCAATCCAGTTTATATCTGCAGCTGTCACTTCTCGGCCTTAATGCTGAGTGTAAACGGTTACAAAGATTACTTCATACATCGTATCGGGCTGCACAGTGGAGGTCGCTTCACAACATTTCTTGGGTAAATCCCGAGCCAGACAGGGGACTTCCTGTGTCCTACTACGGGTACTCTGGCTTTCCTCCCACAGTCCAAAGACATGCCTGTTAGATTAACAGGTCACTCTAAATTGCCTATACACAAGAGTGAGTGTGAATGTTTGGTTGTCTCTACATGTCAGTCCTGTGACTGACTGGTAAACCTGTCAAGGCTGTATCCCACCTCTCCACCCATAACAGATCCAGAGATCCTGGATGGATGGATGAAGAAATAAAGACATACTTCAATAATCCCAAATTCAGTTGTTTCACTGTTATTGAACATGCTACACAGGTCAGCAATAGACACATGCACAATCCTGATCCTATGGACACTCACTAATGGAGAGATGGCAGAGTGAGGGACCAAACTCAAAAGAGTACAGAGCAATTTCAGGGTTCAGTACCATGCTCAAATGCACCTTGGCAGGAAATGAACAGGTAACTCTCCAACATCCAGTCCTGAATTAGGTACTGGTACTTCGGTTGGTACCCCAACTTTAACTGGCAACCCTCTGGTTACCAGTGCAGCAGCTGTGGATCAGTGGTAGAATCAGACGTCCCTCAACAGGAAGGCTGAGGGTTTGATCCCCAGCTCATGCAGCCACATGTCCAATCTGTCCTTGGGCAAGACACTTAACCCAAAGTTACTCCCACTGCTTTCTCTGCAGTGTAAATGTGTATGAATGGGATAGCTAAAAGAAATGGAAACTTTCCATATCTGCCTTTGCCATCAGTGTAAAAGCTCTGTCGGAAGTCAGAAGACTAGAAAGGCGCTTTACAAGCTCAAGTCCATTTACCACCTCTAACACTGCTCTGCTGCTGGTGGAATATGTTATAGCCACTAAAAATTCAAACCCAATATCAAGGAAAGTTTTGGATTAAAAGTATTTTTGCACATTTTTAAATGCTCACTATGAGATTTATACAGTCATACATTTCATGGTCATAAGTCTTTCTTTTGGATTTGGCATCAGTTCCACTATCACTTATTCTCCTGTTGCTTTATATTGTTTTTCCTCTCCTTCCCTTTGTGTCTGTGCTGGCAAGGCAAATAAAGAGATGTAATATAAGAACACAATGGCTGCTTCTCAGATGGTTGTAAGATTCCTTATTAAAAGCCTTGGATAGTAAAAGGCCCTCACTGGCTCGCTCTAGTCAAGACACTATTCGGGCAAAGACAAATAGACACTTAAATAAATAAAGGTAGGGTGGGGGGGGAGGGGAGGGGGCGGGGGGCTGAGGATATTGAAAAAGCAACAAATGACCTTCTCCAAGTTTCATCTCTTCCCCCTGTCTCACTCGCTCCCTGTATTTCATTCTGTGCCTGCCGCTTTGCCATCTCCCTCTTTCCCACTCACTCACCCACTAATGGTTATTTACCTTCCTGGAAAGGGCTTCGCTTTCTCACCGGAGAGATCGACAACAGGACGTGAGCAAAAGCCGAGCAGCCTCAGAAAAAAAGGAGAGAAGTAGCGGGCAGAAATGGGTGAAAAGAGTGAAAAATATATCATTCATGTCGGTCTCCCCGGTGACGCCTACTCTCCTTTACACTCTCCCCTCGCAGCTGTAATGGAAGTGAAGGTTTGGCCGCAGACAGGGGAGAGAGGGAAGAATTACATGTCAATATTTGTTCCCACTGGCAGCCTCGATAGAAACAGATACATTACATTCTCAAGCCAATTCAAGAGCTCTACCTTTGTTTGGAATCGAGAGGACTTCAGGGGTCGCCTGGGAGAAAGCAGACGAGGCAAGACGGTGAACAAGGCGACAAAGGAAAGGTACGGGTGAGAGAAGGAAAGGGGGCAGGAGGATGACTAAGACTGACAAACAATGATTTTAAGGCCACAGAATGAGACGGCACAGAGAGTGGACATTTCCCATAGCAGGTCTTTAGAATACAAACAATTGGGTTGAATCATTGTCCAGGCCGGCTACTTCTCCATCTCATTGACTACAGGCTGTATCATCAGGATGAGCAGTTATCGCTCTGGAGCCCCAGGCTGTCCCTTACTTCGAAATTTCATTGGCATATAAGAATAAACATTCATTTCATTGTATTCATCAAGGACAGTAGAAAGAACAAAATATTTTATTGCACGGCATGGTGGATTTTGAATAAACACAATGAATGATATCACACCTACAGCTTTCTGTCTGTTGGTCCAAACCACAGTACTAAAGTTTTGCTTCTTTATATTTGTTTTGCTGAGGTCACCAAGTACATCATTACCAGTAAGCTGTGGCTTGAAAACAGAACATTACTCCACTTTTTAATGCATTAGCGTTTGCCAAAAACCAGTGCAGCCGAGTCAATTCACAGCGTGTTGTCCTTTCCTGAGAACCAATGGGAAAACTTTCTCTCCCGCTGAGAACAAGTCACACAGACAGAAGCTGCTTTATTGGAGTGACTTTTACAAATACCAATAAATCAGAAGTTTTTGGCTGGTGAGGATGGACCTGTCTGTGCTTGTTGCCAAATTGCCCTTTTCTGCAGTGACATCAGTAATGAACACATGAAGAAACAGCTTGAGGGAACAAGTAGCAGTTTTCAGTTTCCTCGTGTGAAAACAAGACTAAGAGTGGATAGCCAGGCTGAATGCATGTAGTATACCATGTTCAGTATATTTGCATTGTATATGTTTAGCTGAGGTTGATGGAATACAATTCATGTTACAGGAACTTGGTCATCCAAAGATTTAGACAACCTAAAATTATCAGCTGACGATGGAGTCACCTGATCACATCAAAGGACACACTTTTTTTTTTAAATAATGTAATACATTCATTCAGAAGTTCTAACATATTTGACCGACTACATGACGAGAAGAACAATAAAGTTTTCTGAACTCGTTGGAATACAGATCTATAATCCACAACTAAAGACACTCAGAGAAACTTTAACTTATTGATGTAGTGAAAGTCCATAAAGTCTGTTTTGGTTGGCTGTCAAGGTCAATGGATGTCCATATAACAAAGAACTTTGGCCCATGATGAGGCTCTCAAGGGCAAGTGGTGCCCCGGCCTTTGAAATCCAATAGGCTACCCAAAAATCATACCTCTATGATTGGCTGCTCATAGCTGTCTTTGTATTTCAATGTTTAGTAGAGTGTCAGTGTCCCTGGAAACAGCAGAAAAGTAAATGACAACCAAAGAACCAACAAAGCCAAAGAGTTGTTGTTATCAATGAGAAAAGGTTTATTTTTAACAACAAAAGACAAACTCAACAAAACAAAACCAGACTTAACTAGTCTCTAATCTCTTAAAAGAAATCCAAAAACAAACCTAACTAACTTCTCTACAAAATATTGAAAGAGAAAACTCCATGGGTGGCATAAACCACACTTACCTAGTGTTTCTAACAAAGTCAACTATGTATGTGTAGCAAATGTAGGGGAACCCCAACTCATCTAACCCAACCTCACCACAAACCTTTCAGAACAATGATCCAAAAAACAAAACTGACAGAGAATGATGAGCCAACATGAGTGGCAGAGAGCTGCTGCTGCAGAGTTGGTGTGTGTTTTTATGGAGCCTCTCAGGTGCTGATCAGTCAGTTGCTGGGTAAAACAGGTAAGGATGATTAGGTGATTACCTAGAGGAGCAAATCAAAAAGGAGTGAGGTCTCATGCCGTCAGCCATGTAACACCTTGAACTGCAACTTTGATTGCACGTCTTTTTTCAAGTCCTTAAGGAATAAGTCAAGTTGTGTTACTTTTTAACGTTTAATCATATATGTAATAAATTAAAAAAATTTGATTGATGATGATGATTTGATGTTTGATTTTTAACTTCTTGTTACTTTTAATAATTATATTCCTGTTTCCTGTTTTCTTGAGCTGTTGTAATGAAAAAAATTCCCCCATGGGGATCAATAAAGTTTATCTTTATCTTTAACGAGACCAGTATCGTCCAAAAATGTCACTGAGGAATGAATGTAGGAAGCTTTTCCGATGCTTCCTCAGCTCGACAAAACAAACCATGTGCGCTGTTCTTTCAATTTGGATAAGTCAATCCTTTTCATTCACACTTTTTTTTATCATTATCAACACAATCTATACGACGATGTTCCACTGCATCCAATCACACAAAAATATATATCATAAACCAGTTGAATCCAATCTCTCCCACTTTCCAACCCCAACATAGTTTGGGCAGACGGCTGATCAACATGACTCTGGTTCTAATATAACAAAGAGTACGGCCTAGACCTGCTCTTTTTGTAAACTGTCTGTTTACAGATAGATAGCATTTGTTATGAATTGGGGCTTTACAATTAAAGATTGATTGATAACAATTGATTGATGGCTTACTCTTATCAAATCCCAACACATCATGAGCACACTCTCATTTATAACAAAGTTAAAAAGGGTCAAACTGGCTAATGCCGTCCGTTTGCAAGAAATTGATAAACTCCCCATGTCACATTCAATATCCATTATGTTAAAACAGAACACGGTACATGAGGACCCAGAGCTTGTAGAACAGGCTTTGTAAGTCTGTTTGTGTGTCAGGATGGATGACATGAGTGACACCAGCTAATCAATTGGCCAGAGGCAGGCAGTGCCTCCCTATCTGGCACCATTTGTAAATGCTTTCTGTTTTTACAAGCTGCACTTACAAATCAATGCAGTGCTATCTAACAACACTAGCAGCCAGTGGGATATTGAACAAGACACATACTGTTGAGGCCATGCAGAGGGGGAAGTCAATGTTTGCTTTAATTGTATGTCCCTTATGAATGGAGCAAATCTTTTGAAAGATACATAAAGTCATTTGTATAAAGGCGACCTGAGACAAAAAGGTGTAAAACAGGCTTTGAGGTTGTGCTTTCGGTTTGCTTTTTGGGGAAACTGATGTCCCATTTTGTCGTATCACAGTCAAAAATATTAACCTCATTACTGCCTTTCAGTCACATATTTTTCACTTCCTCTCCCTGAAACCTATTCATCATCCAAGGTTTTCTCAAACTCAAGTCCTCAGGTCCAAATCAGGCCACATGAAACAACGAACTTGATAGTCACTGTGGCAACAATTTTCTTGGGGCACCGAAAGCGTTTGATTGTGAGATTAAGGTGGCAATCATTTGACTCAACCTGAAGAAAGGTTAATTGTGGTTGTAGATAAAAAATAAAAAATAAATGATCATGGCGTTCAGACTAATCTTTTTTGGAAGTGGTTGTATGTAGCATCAGAGGCTGTATAATCCTGAGGCACTCTGTTTTATTTTTGTAATTATTGCACCAATTGTCTGTGTTCTTAATCCTCATCTTTAGTCTGCCTCATCTGTAATTGGAACAAACCAATCAAAAATTGCCTTATTTTGCACATGGTGGTTGTTTTTACAATATCTTATCCAGTGTGAGAACCTTATCTTCCGTAATGATTTACTTTTTCCCCAAACAATATCCCCCCTTAAAGCAACATTATGTAGGAATTTGTTTTGGTGTGCTTTGGCGCCCTCCAAGGTCTCTGAGTGCAACTGAACAGTAAATCCCATAGTTAGGCATGTAGCTGACCTGATTGACAGGTGGGAACAGTGTAATGGTTCGTCAAGAGGCTTAAAACCCGCCTCAGCTCCAGCTCTCAGCCTGTCGTTAGGTTGACTGAAAATGAGGTTGAGACAGGATTTCCAACATGGCGGCTGCTGCTGATGAGCCTCCGGAGCCCCCTGCAGGAACAGATGGATGACGTGACTCAGGCGTCGTCCATTAATATTTACAATCTATGGTGCAAACATGTTGTTACTAACATCTTAAGCCTGATTTATAGACAACTTTTGGTTTAAAATGGATTCATTTATTTAATCATTTGAATGTAGGTTGAAGGCATAACATGGGTAAGATGACTTTCTGCACCTTGTAAAGCTGCTAAACATGAGACAACGATGACAGCAATAACAATACAGCCAAACGTTACGTCACAATCTGTTGTGAATTATATCTTGCAGGGATGTACACTCAGCTTCTTGCTCGGCCAACGCATCAAACAGTTCCAAGCTGTCAGTGCTGTAAAGTGGTATGCACGTGGGGTGAGAGAACCACAGCCTGCTGCCAAGCTTACAATGTGCCTAAAACAAGCAACCAGTGCTAACTGTGGACATGGGAAGGATGCTTTTCTACAATTCATTAAGCAGACGCTTTAATCCAAAGCGACTAACATCAGAGAGCTAAGTACAACACAAGCAAGGATCTAGGCAGAAGGGAGCGACGTCAGGGGTTGACAGGAGGTGCACAAAGGAAGAGCACTTTTTTATTTATATATCATCATCAATAACTACATCGTCAGTTCCAGTCAGCAACAAAGCCATCCTAAATATCGTCATCATGATCATTAAGCGTGTAGGTCATTAGACCTGGATGATAGAGTTTAGAAAGGAAGAGCCGTTTTTGTCGCTGTTTTTTTTTTCAGCAAGCAGCAGGGTTTTAATTTGATGCTAGCTGTAACTCCACTGCTAGCCAGTGGAGGGAGATTAACAGCGGAAGTGATGAAAGTTATTGAGGATAACATAAACAAATGTTTGACAAAAGCATTGGGGGTCATTTTGGAATACAATCTGGCTACACAGCATGTGGACCCATTATGATTCTTTTGTCTCCATTAATTCATGAATTTTCATTCGGGGCAAACTGAGAGTTTTCTGTGGTGGAGCGGCAATGTATAGGACACAAATTCTGATTTGATAAATCATCTCCAACAGTGTATTGATGGAAAGACGTCAAATTGTGATGCACTTGTGAATTTGTTTCCTGAGGTGAGTAACACAGCAAAGTAGTCTGAATTTAACTGAGATCAGAGAAACAGTTCACGTGGTGCTAATTAGCATTTTTGGCATGCAATCTGTAATCTGAAGGATTACTGTATATTGTGAAAGGATCCCTGCAGCATTGATTACATCTAAGTAGCATTTTACATCCACACTGGAGGCAATTTTTTGCTCGCAAACATTGTTGTGCAGCTTTACATTTGCATTTTGTATTCTGTTGAATTCTGATGTGATTAATTCTAATGAGTGAAACATGCACGCCAAAAATACATACAAGTGTGAGATTGTAAAGGTCAACACCAGAGTGAACCTGACAAAGGTCACAAAGAAAAAGCATCTGGATATGACACCTGTAGGTCGCGGTTGTGGTCTTTCACTGGATGCAGAACTATTGTATGCAGTCCTGAAAGCCCTTCATTCTGGGACGCTGTGCCCTTTTCAAACAGAGTAACCTTCACAGTGTGAGGTGATTGGTCCTGCAATTCACTGTACTCATTTTAAACATTCACTTCAAAACACGGCCCCAGGGGGCTCATTTGAGTATGAACAGTGCTTCACAGCCAACATTTGACCTTTAAAGCCACAAATGTTTTTTTTTTTTTTTTTTCAGTTATTGCGCTGTTGCATATGCACATTTTCCAAAAGGATTGCAGATGGCAAATAGCATTCTGGATTGTGTTTATTTGTATTTTCTCAGTGCTCGCATTCTAATGTAAATCTCAATTTGTAACCTACAGTTTTCCAAATAGGAAAAATGTGAAAGCAGATGATATAACTCCATAGAACATTTCACACTTCTGTCTTTTCATAAGAAATGTTGATGGGGCGGCAGTAGCTCCGTCTGTAGGGACTTGTGTTGGGATCCAGAGGGTCACCGGTTCAAGTCCCGGTGCGAACCAAAATCTGGAAATTAGTCTGGTAGCTGAAGAGGTGCCTGAGCACTACAGAGATGCCCCTGAGCAAGGCACATCACCCCACCTTCTCAGGAGTGATCTCTGTGGGCAGCCCCTTCACTCTCACATCTCTCCATTAGTGCAGGTACATAGTTAACAGTTTGTGCATGTGTGTGTGTTTCAGCCTATATGTGTGTAGCATGTTCAACAACAGAGTGTAAAATGCAATTTCCCCTCGTGGGATTAATAAAGGATATCTTCTTCTAATCATCCTGAAAAGGTAGTAGCTCAGCAAGTTGATTTTATTACTTGCCATGCATTTCCCACACTCGTTTCTTCTTCTACTTACGTTGTAACTGTTAAAGGTTATAAAAAGATTTAATTGGTTGGAGGGTAATAAAGTTTCTTAAGATGTCACTTTTGGGATTTATGATACATCTCTTTCTGGAAAACCTAAGAGGATTATTTTTTTTTTTCTGTTTTGGAAAAGAGATTGACCTCTTGGCATTTCGGAAGAATTCTTTTTTTTGTAATGCTCATTACCTCTGCCTTTAAGAGATTTGCACACCACTGGTCGCATGCAACCATATGATTTCAATGTCACCTGATACACGTGTAAAAACCATGCAAAGAAAGGAAAGTGGGAAAACACATATTACAGTGATATTGCAGCATGCTGGAGAAATCACAAATACTGTAAGGTGAATTTTCCCACACTGAGAAAAAAAAATCTAATCACAAGGGGAAAAAAAAACAAGCTCTCATATCCAAAAGAGGGTGTTTATTACAGATCTGCAAGGAGGAAAAACATTGATTTACAACAGCCACAGCTGAATGTGTATGCTAATTTGTCTCAGGGCTTAGCATAGAGGCATTCCATCAGATTCCATGAGACAAACATCCCACTCCTCATAGCCTTGATTTACAGTCTGCACACTTCTTCACATCCAGGCAACATTTCACCAGGAGGACATTTGAAGACACATTTATAAATAGGTATAGACAAACACAGTGTGACAGAGAATTACCTCACATGGACTGAAGTGAATTCCTTTGATTAAAATGTTTTTATTTTTGGTTACAACTGTCAAGTTTAAAGTTTCAGTTCACAGAAATGAACGTGTTTTAGTCTCACTTTACATAAAATGTCAATAATTTTATTTTTTGCTGCAAGGATTTGAAATACACTTCCTAGAATTAGTGACCCCTCCCGTGTGCTTTACAGATGAATGTTTTTATAAAAGTAAATAAGGCTGTTTCCACACATACAGAAAACTGTAAATTTCCTGATTTGTCTGGGAATTTCCCCCTCATCTAACGGAGATAAAACGTCTCGCTGAGAGGGAAAACATGTGAACGTGCAAAATTTCAGGGCAGAGCTTCTTGTACTTTCGAGGCATTTTCTGGAGTGCATGTTTGAAAACAGTGTAGTTGACTTTTTTCTCTGCTATCAACACTAAATTAACCCTATTGTGCAATAACTGCTTTAACCATTTACTGTAAAATGACTGTTTATTCATCTATCTATTTACTGTGTAATAGCTGTTTACTAAACCCTCTATTTACCATGCAACAACTAATGATTTATCTTTTAACTGTGCAATGACTGCTACTACTACTGCTACAGTTTATTCATCTGGTAAATGGTAAATGGACACATTCACAAGCCGACATCAAAGCAGCAGGAACAACTTGTCTTGCCCAAGGACACATCTGAAATGGGGCTGCAGGAGCTGGGATTGAACCCCAAACCTTCCTCTTGACCACCACTGACCCCCAGCCACACCTATGTGATAACTGTTTAATTCACTATTTATCTACCATGCAGTAAGTTATTTTTTATCTTCTAACTTAATTACTGCAATCACTGCTTATTTAGGTTCTTTTCATCTGTTGAATTGTATTTAATTATTTTTAGTATTTTGCATTTGTTATGTTCTTGCTGTTGTTTATGTTCTTCTGTGCTTGGTTTAGTTTGCTTTGTTCTTGTGTTTGCTGTTTGTCAAAGCACTTTGTAAACCTGTGTTTTTAAAAGGTGCTATATAAAAAAGATTTATAAATTATTTTTTTCATTTACTGGGTACTCACTATTTACCATTACAACAAATATATCTGTTATAAGTACATCTTATAATTATTTTCCAAGCACCACAAATAATTCATTTGCCTGTAGCTACAGTTATATTTTCATAGGAATATTGTAATTGAATTCTGTCATTTGTCATACTGCTGTACATGATTGCTGTCAAATGAAGTTTTGTTGAATTCTTGAATACAATGACAATAAACTTCTTGTTCTGTCCAAACACATATTTTCTTTCTAAATGAAATGTCTCCCTGGTATTTTTAGAATTCAAACAGATATAGACTGTTACAATAAAATAAATAATATTTAGATACTTTTGGTGAAAAAATATTTATGCATAACTTTTGCTACATCCTTTGAACAGCATTGACAAATGTGTGTGGAGAGGGTTAGTTTGCCCTGAGCTCAGGCTTACATGCTTACTGTGTCTCACTGGTCACTTGTTGGACTGAATTGTGGAGTCTTTCAATCAAACCAGCACCCCACAAGAATTGATGGAGAAAAGCTGTTTAAAAAAGGTGGCACCACTCGCCTGGTGCACGGCCCCCAGATGTCCTAGTATGCTTTACAAGGCGAATGGGCCGCTTGCCATAGATGATAAATGTGTGTGAATTCTCTTATGCATTATGATGCTTTCATTGTGAAGTTTGAATCTGAAAATCTTTTTACATATTTGGGGATCAGTGTATGTTTGTGGATCTACTTACACAGGTACAAAGACTTTTGCATGGACCGTTATCTCCATACAAAAAAAGACAACAAAAACATGCTAACTAAGAGGTAAGTGAGATTTATTTCTTTGTAATTTTGGGTGGGTTGACCCTTTAAGCACAGGTCAGTTGCTTTCTAATTCCTAATGCATTGATTGTCAGCATTATTATAAAGCTCAGGTGCAACACGACACATGAGTGATTATACCCCTCTGATACATTTGGAACAACAAAGACTGAAAGAAACACACTGCCTTTAGAATAACACTGATTGGCAGACTTATTAAGAAGCTCAGGTGCAGGGTGGTAGTGTTATAATAAATGAGTCCGAGTGGTGTCAGATGCCCATCAGGGTACAATAGAGGGGGTGGGGTGACAGGGCTGGGCTGTCCCATCACTCACAGTGCGGCGGAGGGTCAGAGGTGACCCTGGCACCCCATCTGCTTCAGACAACACGGATAGGGAGCAGAGGGGGGGTTATTTTTTCTAAAAGTTGATGGATGTGATGATATCGGTGGTTTGGGGGGTGAGTCTGGACTTTTTTGTTTTAAGATATAGAAATGTGGTAGGGTAGCAAGTATATAAATGTATACATTCTCGTCAGCAGATGCATGTTAACACATTTAGAGTAATCCACACACACACACACACACACACACACACACACACACACACACACACACACACACACACACACACACACACACACACACACACACAACACAAACAGGCATACACACACAAGACAAAAAGGTATACACACACTCTCTCCCGGGGTTGGGTCAGGGGTGATCTGTCACACAGTGCTCCTCAATTTTAACAGATGGACGCACACACACACATACACAGGCACAGTCTTGTATTCCAGTGAGGCTGGCAGGGTCCTGACCTGTGTGACCAGGCTTACAGGCCAGGCAGGCATATGGGCCAGGACCCTGGGGGCAGTGAGATAGACAAAGAGCTGTTTGGCACCGCTACAGGATAAACACACATAGTTTGCCCAGCTTTTAAGACCGGAAATTAAAATGTGCACATCCTTATTAACAGCATTCTTTTAGGACAAGTTATTGGCATGTTGCTATCATTGTGATGTTTGTTTCATAGTTCTATTTAAAATAAAAAATCCAAACACAGCCTGATACAGACATGGAAGTGTTTTTGTTTGCTCAGGCAGGAGCTGGGACAAAGCAGGTGTTGCTGGTAGTTGGCATTGTAAGCTTGGACGAGGAAGGACATACATGGATAAACATGGCTGGGTCCAAATTAACGTGGGACGGCTCACCTACTGCAAACTGTGTAATTTATATCCCACATCAGTGACTTTAATTCCTTTGTACCTATTTTTATGTATAGTCATTTTGTTCTGCCGCGGGGCGTTAAAGTTGGCAGATGGCTGAAAACAATCTGAGCCTGTTTTTCTCTTTCAGAGGAGCATACGCACACTAAGAGCAGTACAGGAGCATTTGCTCCAATTTCAATACATTTTTTGATTTGTCACCTTAAACATTAAAGAGGACATATTATCCCCCTTTTCCACCTTTTCAAACAGTCCCCTGTGGTCTAAATGAAACATCTGTGCTGTGCTTTGGTCAAAATATAACATGAATCAAGCACCAGAGGAGGTTTGTGACCCTGTATAAACCAGCTCTCTCAGAACGAGCCGTTTTGGTGTGTGTGTCTCTTTAAATGCAATAAGCCCCCCACCCCCCTGAGTTTTCCCAGTAGACATCACTCCTCTGTAGAGAGAAGAAACATGGCCGACCTGTGAAAAAGTTTTGATATAGGCTGAGGGTGGAGTCCATGGTTGGAGATACCAGGGGAGGGGAGGGGATTTCTTTTTACCAGAATCTCACTGTGACATCACAAGGAGAGCAAATTTGAAACAGAGCTTTTTTCTGTGAGTTGTAAGACTTATACAGACCACAAACAAAGGACTGGATGGGTTTATTTCACATGTTGTGGGTCAGTAGACACTCAGGTTACCCATATAAAAGTGGATTTGTCATAATATGTCCCCTTTAAATTAACACAACTGTAATTTAAACCAGTCTCACCAACAGTCCTGTTACAGAGCTCTTTGTGTCCGTAAAAGAGCTTTGATAACTTTGCAATGTCTGAGACATATTAATGGTAAAAAACACAATTATAAGTTTTGACTATATGGACATGCAACTTCTTTGGTGGTTTAATTCTGTCATGATGACTTCATGCACTCTGAGGGGTAGCAAGGCCTACAGCAGGATAGGATGACCCCCTGATGGAGTCCAGACCCTGGTGGTGGTGGTGGTGGTGGTGAAAGAAGAATGCAGGATGTGATGAGGAGTGGGTTTCATCTGGTTGTATCTGAACTCTGCTGAGATAGAATGGAGGTGGGTGGAGGAAGGGTGTCATTTCACACCGAAATGACAAACTGACTGTGGAAGAGAGAGAACAGATTTTATAATGTGACAGCAGCAGGATGATTGGCTGAGAGAGGTTGTGGAAGAATCTGGTTGGTTTATTACTTAAAGAGTAAATGCCCACAATCAGCTGATCACCAGAGCAGGGAGACAGAGAGATTAGAAGACAGGCAGTGGCTAAATTAAATGAAGAAAAATAATGAATGCGTGAGGGCAGCACTCCTTTTATTTTAACATTTATTTGATCTTTTTCTTCTACGTTAAGTGAAGGAGCAACCAAAGGGTTGCTCCTTCACTTAACCTCTCATTCTATGGATTCCTAAAACCCATACAACCTTTTATTTTATTTGTTTCCACATTTTTATACGACTTATGGGAATGTTCCCTTTATGAGCATCAATTCATAAGTCAGGTTAGCCCTTATATCTGTTTTTACAAGAACAACATGTGGAAGATGTGGATGAAGGAATATGAGGGGAATATCTTAAGAAAATGAAGGTTTATTTTAGTGTGATGTAGTCACAGAACTTTATGACCCATTTTTCTGGTATACTGAAAGGGGTACTTCGCATATCGCCCATGTACGAATTCAAGCAGGCGTCTCTAAACCTCTAAACAAGGACCGTGCTGACTGTTATCAAGTGTGCATATTAGAGAACAAACAATATGACGTATTTTTGTAGGCCAACCCGGAAGTAGCATCGTCATGAGGTCTAACGAGAATTTGCCTAGGGGATTTTTGCATTGGATTTTGAACATTGCAGATGTTTGTGAAGCATAGGCGTTTTGTTCATGAGGATAATCTTCACAGATGAACACCATTTTATGATGTTTGAAGCGGTAATGCGGCCGACAGAAGTAAAAAGCTAACATTTTGCTACAAGCTAACTACACCACGGTCACATGACTGTGACGTTACTAGCGTTATGCGTCAGATGATCTCCGATAAACTAATCCACATAGCTTAATAAATAGTTTACTAACATAATATTCACCTAAAGATTAAACCTACAGGAGACATCTCCGACTAGTGAGAGAATTCCCGGCCTCTGTGTCCGGCGTGATGATGTTTAATGTCCCCGACAACCACTGTAGTCACATTTAGCCTCTTGTTAGCAACCGCCTTTTTAAAGATGTGTAAAAACTTCAAAATTCATAAATGGGGGTATTACCTAACGTAGTTTATGTGGTCTAACAAAACACCAACATATCTTCAGCTTGTGTTAACCACAGACCTTATTTCAGGCGTCTAACCACAAACCCATTCAAAATCCCTGTTGACTTTTAGACGTTAGACCCCATGGCGCTCAAATGCTAACTTACTTCAAGGTTTTAGGACTCATGTGGCGCTCTATACACTTACTGTTGATTTCATACAAACCACCAGCACAAAAAAATTCTGAACTATTCCTTTAATACAGTGGAAAGGTAATTTGTTTGGTAAAGGAGCTAAAACAACTTGGTTATATTAGGCCCAAAAAACACTATAAAAAAGACTGTGCATTGGATTAAAATAAGTATCTAATTAGGTTGGTATAATTTAATATATTGTATTTTGCTTTGGCTCCATAAAGGACTCAAAGACACAGAGTCTGAGTGATACTTTGTTTTCCCTTATGATTTCTAATGATCAGAATAAATGTCTAATAGATTAATCGGGATGTTTAGTTTAATCTTCTGTCATTAGGATGGGACAATTGGTGGTACAGTCGGTCGTCTCTCAACTGGAAGGTTGGAGGTTCGATCTCTAGGTCCTACAGGCACATGTCCGAAGTGTCCTTGGGCAAGACACTTAACCCCAAATTGCTCCCACTACTTTCTGGTCTGAATATAAATGTGTATGGATGGGATTAGCTAATTCTGATGACCACTTCACATAGCAGCTTCTCAGTGTTTGAATGGTTCCCTTAAGAAAACATTCTCTATTGATTAACTGTGTGAGGTAGGGGACTGACGGAGAATAACACAGACTTATAGCTTTTATTAAAAACCTGAAAAATTAGAAAAATACTGTGCATGATAAGGTACTTCTGACTGTACAGCTCTATTGGATGCAGAATAACCTCCTAATGCTGTTGTTATCCATTGATACCTGACGGTAGATCAGTTCAGAGAGAAGTTTCACATGTGGATAACTGGTGGACCTTTATGCTTAAACTCAAATTGTTTTGCTCCTTCAGGCTCAAATCCATCTCCATGCATTCTTGCAAATACTTGCTTTTCACAATACATTTCATGTCATTATGCATTGGTGACTGTGATTCACTTCCTGTACTTGCACATTCATTTCAGCTGCAATATGTAATGCAACTTGAAAACCAGTTTTGAATGTCTTTTTAACAAATAATGGGCACTTGGCCTTGTGTTGAATTTTTGGAAGTGTTGGATCCAGTGATTTGGAGCATGACCCGTGCAGAGCCATAAAAGTAGAAATTGGTTGGTTGGTATATTGTTGAGTCTTATTGTTCAAAGGCTTATTGTTCAACACTGCCTCGACCATGAGGTTCACCTTATCTGCTTTCATTTGTAACCTGCGTTCCCAAAGGCCTTCATCTGCATTCTCCTGATCAGAAACCTTCACCTGTGATCTTTCCTCTCTCATCAATAGAGATTAGCCTTCTCCTCCCATTTACCATCTATCACTTCATCTATTCTCTGTATCTCGCTCTCTGTCCCACAGACACATTTGCAAAGACACACACACCTATCGCTCCGTGGGATATACACTCAGTCGATCAGCTCGAGCTGAAATCTCTTCACTCCCCATTTACTCCTGACTCCGTGAGTATGCATGCATACAGACACACGCGCACACACTTACATGTACCTGGATCGGGGGAGATGTGCACAGGAACAAATCACCAGCTGCCAGCAGTAAATGAAGATATAACCACTCCTGGACGCTATGTACCTTCAGCAGTGCCACTTAATCCTGCCATAAGATCTAATGTGGAGGGACTGTCGGTGATGGAGAAAGACATGCACTAACAAACACATCCACTCCAGCTAACAATGAGTGACACGAGGCTGCACATCACTCCGTCTGTCTTTAAACACACAGTCACTCACAAACACAGGCCCACATGCAGAGACAAAGAAGCATGAGAATAACCAGTGCAAACAAAAACCTTCATCCATCAATGACACATCTACTGTACACAACATTTACAAAAAGACTTTCCACAGATAGATAGTTTAAAGATGCATTATTCTATTCTTCATCTGATGCTAATAGACCTTACTTAGGAAACAACACAATACATAAACTCTTTTTTTAAAGATCTACTTTTTGCTTTTCTTTGATAGTACAGTGGCTAGAGTAAGAAATCGGGAGAGAGTGGGAAATGATATGCGGTAAAGGAGCCACAAGTCAGACTTGAACCTGGGCCGCCTGCTTGGAGGAACATAACCTTTGAACATGGCGCTCTATTTACTTTAAATACTTTACTTAAGTTTACAGATTTCATAATTTAGCAAGTTCAAAATAAATTTGATGTTGAATACTGTAAGTGAATTTAAAGTATTTCAAAAGTGTAAAATCCGGGATGTAAGTCGCACTGGTATATACAACACGTTCTGTTTTAAGGGGTCTCACAGAGGGGGAACAAAAGTCTACATGGTCTTCCTGTGTGAGGATTTTCATTGCTTGAAGCAAAGTCCTGATGTGCAGTTTCTATGCAGATGTGTAGCCGTTTCTAACACCATCTGTTTTAACCATGTTTGCGATCAAGATAGCTATTGAATTAGCTATCATCCTGTGGTTGACATGGTCTCCTCCCATCATAGTTTTGTGTTTTTGCATTTTGTTATTACTATTTATTTAGTTTTATTGTGTTTTTGTAACTTCTCTGTCTTTCAGATCCTGCTCCTCATGTTCCTGCCTTGTGTGTCATGGTGCATTCATGTAGTGTCGGACACGTCGGAAAAATTAGTTTCTCAGTTGAAAAATGCACATGAACACCTGCTCAGAAAAGAATCGTCATCACCTCCAGGTCAAAATATGTTTTTTTCAATGTTAACATACTTTTTAATTAATCCACATATTGCTCATCCACTTTTTGCTCAAATATAACTTGTAACGGTTACGTTCAACAGATCTTCTTCACAGCATCACCACTGTTTTCTGCTGTTGTTATAACATTCAGGCCGTTTTCGAAACCGCGTACAACATACTACTATCTAAATCAGTATGCAGCTCAACAGTAGTATGTAGTATGACTGCCAGTTGTTGGTTATTTTGCAGTATGCTTGGCCCTGGTTAAACTGGTTTCCGGTTTCCGGTCCTGGAATGCGGAAGTAAACAACGGCCCATCTGGTGCTTCATTTCGATTGTCCTTATTTTACATGGGACAAAAACATTTACCTGTGACATCGGGTCTAAGTTAATTCAGCGGTATTTGATTGTCATCCGGGCACAGTAAATGTAACGGAGACGGATCTCATTCATCTGGCGAAGGCTGCGTTCCATCATTCTTGTAATTCTGCTTTAATCAAACTGGGTGCCTTTTCATCAACTTGTTAATTGGTAGTATGTTTGTGTGTTTTACTCTGACTTTGATTATCGACCATGTAAAAAAATAAACATAAAACAAAACAGTCAACAATCTGTCATATCTTCTGTCATTTATACATAACACCTGTGGTTGAAATATGATTAGCATGCTATTATTAGTAGTAATTTATTATTTATATGAAATATACTATTAACATTATAGTATACTTTTTAAGCATTCAGGTTGAATTTTTACACAGCTATGAATAATATGTAATAAGAGAGCCAGCACAGGACCCTGTAACTACAGCAGCTTGTCCACATGTGGCACATGCATCGTACAGTCGAAAAATCAGGAACATCTGAGGTGGTAAGACATATAAATATCTGAATATGTCATTTTTGTCATTGGTTCATGCCACACAATGTGGCAAGAAGAAGGACACAAGCTGCCAACAGGAGAAACATTCTGGCTATCCTATTACAAAATGAAGACCATGTAAGTAAGACACATTAAATATTTGTAAGGGTAAACTGGGATTATGTAAGGAAGTTAATGTAAGCTCCTCACGTCAAATATTGAAGGTATATCAGATAAGTCAATAAATACGATTGTGTGACAAGTATGTTTATTAGTAACCACTTCATTTCTTAACATTGAACTAAATTCAAACAGTGAATTTCACAGCAAATTGACAACAGTATTATATAAGTAACCAAAAAACACTTCATGAATGGTAAAACACTTTTCACTTTGGAAACACAAGTTCAGACAACTGAAACATCCTGTCCCTACTCAGCGTGGACTGTGAGGACAATACCTCTAATTGAACGGCCACAGCGCTACTGTCCGCCTCTGATAGAGAACTAAAGAAAGACTTCTATCTGTCAAGGCAGACAGTGAAGGCCTTGGTGGAGTGTCTGGGATACACCAAGGACCATGGCTGGAGCAAAGACCTCAAAGTGGGGATATATTTATACTGGCTGGCCAGTGCCACCTCGTATCGGGTGGTGTCAGGAGCCTTTGATGTCCCCATCACCACGGTTCATGATGTTGTTCATCGAGTCGCTGGAAGTATCATCAACATCATGAAGAGGGTGGTTCATCTCCCTGCTACTGATGAGCTAGAGGGCATAGGGGAAGGCTTTGCCCACCTGGCTGGCTCTCATGCCTTCAACAGAGTGGCTGGCAGCATTGATGGGACACACATTAGAATCAAGCCACCTGCAGCAAACAAAGAAGACTACCTTAACAGGTAACCTGCATACAAAATACCACCTATATGAACCTGTTTTTAATCACATATCAATGTGAGTGGTTATCAATTACATTTTGTGTTCAACAGGAAGCTCTTCCATTCCACTCAGCTGCAGGTGGTGTGTGATCACAAAGGCTGCTTCCTCAATACATATACAGGTAGAAATGAAAGTCAGAAATGTATTAGTACAGCTTACACTGCTTAAGGGATTGTTGATCTAATAAATAATTCAGTCATCATTTACTGACATTAATACCTATGGAAGGTTGGGTTAACTTTAAGTCCACCTAACACTGCTGGAGTTTCACAAGAAAAAGGTGTTGCAGTCATCGCACATACAATTAAAGTGAATGTGGACCAGGACTCACACTTACTGTAATTTGTATTTGTCACCCAACAACTGCAACATCATTATGTTCATGTGTGAATTTCTACTTATCTCATGATTGTAAACATTGTAATTACTTTAAAAGATATTGTATAATCACAATGGAATTTGTGATGTCACATTTCAGAAGTGTTTGAGACGGGCATTTTCAACATATTGTGTCAAGTACAATGACATATTCACAATACATCACCATTGTTCACAGGACTTCCAGGCTCTGTCCACGATGCCAGGGTCCTGCGGTGGAGTTCTCTGTATGTACACCAACTCTACCCCCCTCATGGCTGGTGTATTGTTGGGGATGGGGGTATCCCTGCCTGGCTGCACCAATCAGCCTGATGACCCCATTCAGGGAGCTGGTGCAAAACCCTATTCATGCATGATACAAACCAGCATCATGCCAAAGCACGGTGTGTGGTGAAAAGGGCAATTGGCATGATGAAGACGCGGTGGTGCAGCATCTTCCTCAAGGCCCTGGAGGTGAGACACAGCATTAATGTGTAAATATAAGTACACACTAGTTGAATAAGTGCTGAGCAGTGGCTTTTAAATATAAGCAGCAAAGTAATACAGGTATGGACATTCTGAGACAATAATGAAAACAAAAGAGCAGCGTAATGCAAGCTATTCAATCATGTTTTATTTCATTATACAGCTACATTAAACTTGTATTATTTCCTGTAGATCAAGCCAACCTTTGTTCCGGCAGTGGTGTCGACCTGTGCCTTCTTCCACAACCTCTCCATCAACAATGGGGATTTGGTGGAGCCAGAGGTGGAGCATGTTCACATTGCATTTTCTGTTAATAAAAGTGCCTGTTTCACATTTTGCCTATTTGGATTTCACTTAGAAGTGACTGTGTTTTAGTCATTTCGGTACAGGGGAGGGAGGAGAGACCGGACGTGTTATTAAAGGCCTCCAACCTAGTGCCTTGTCCATCAGGGCATACCATTTCCAGGATGCAGTGATGGCCTCTCCTCCCTCCGTGTTCACTCCCGTTTTGGGGACACACATACACCACACACACACAGACACACACACTTGTGTAAAGGCAAAATTAAAGTAATTGCAGGTGATCTCACACCTTTGGAAGGCAGCAGCTTACTCATCCTTACCTTGTATTTTTGTTTGAGGTTCTCCCACTTGTGCTTGATCTTCCCCGCGTCCACTTTCCCCACCAGGGCACGCTCTTTCACAAACTCTCTATCACAACACAACAGTAAAGGCTTATTTGTATGAGAACACTGGTACCTCCGAAGATGTAACTTTATCACACTACTTTCTGTAGATAAGTGAACTTACCTAGCAGCTAAGCTCACTTAAGAACAATAATAACTTAACGTCCACTTACTCAAATCCCTTTTGGGCTGCATTCCTGCGGCCACTGAACAGGCTTTGGATAAGGGCCTCTTGTGACCTGTTCTGTCCCTTAATTAATTTAATAAATATACGTTAGTTTGGCATAATAGTAAAGTTGCTTGTGTATATACGGTGACGCTAGCGTTGCCATCGTTGTGATATTTAGCATTACGTTAGCAGGCATAACTTCATTACATGCCAGCTTGACGTTCGTTAAGGGCCCAAATTATAATGTTAACCTAATAAAAATTATACGTTATTATAATAAAACAAAAGCAAATGATGACAAATGTTATCTGGTAATTGGTACTTACATTTATATTCACTCTCCGCAGCTGTCGCTTCGCCATTATGACTGTAAATATTGACCTGTTGCTTTGCATTCTGGGAGACAGTACGCGAGGTAGACTGGTCCGATGCATACTGTACATTTTTCCCGAATCAGTATGACATCCGGGTATATTTGGCATACTGCGGATCTCACATTTGTTCGCATTGCATACTGCATTTTGGCCAAATCAGTAAGTACTAGTAGTATAGTACGCGGTTTTGAAATTGGCCTTAGACTTTCCGAACTGAAATCACCTGAACACAATGAAGTCAGAAGAATGACTTCCCAACTCAGAAATTTGGACCCTCTGAGCAGCACCTGAATGCAGCATAAGCCCTGCACTGATTACCCTCACCTGTGTCTTGTTATCGCCTGATTGTCTGTGTATTTAATCCCAGTGTGTCCTCCCTCTCATGTACCTCGTTCCAGCATTTTGTTTTCATCTCTCTCATGTATTGTGGCCTGTCTTTTTCTTCCCTACCATTTGTCTCACCCCCTGGATTGGTTGTTGATTTTCTTTGCCTGCCTGTGTACCGAACTCCACCTGGATTAAAGGGCTGTCTTTTGAACGCTTCCTCTGAGTCTGCGATTGTTTCCATTATCTGTTTGTCATTGACAGCTGAAGTACGGACCCACAGCCAGCAACCAATCTACTCTCCACTGGTCACTCGTCTTTCTTTAAGAAGTCATTAAGAATTCTTCTGATTGAGAAGGAACTTAACCACTGAGCCACAGCCGTACATTCTTTTAGAACAGTGAACAGACAGTTTATTGTAACTACTCTACAGGTGTCAAATCCTCTGAGTTCTCAGAACTCATACACTGCAGCCGATTATCCAAGTGTTCAACCAGACTATGGAATAGGAGCATATAATGTTGACACTATATTAATTAAGCACCTTGGAATGCTTAAAAATGCTAATTGCACTAAACACAAAGTTTAGGGTTAGGGTTAGGGTTAGTTATAGTTATATCATAGGGGAACCATGAACGTCTGGACAGATATTTGTGGCAATCAATGTCATGGACAATGAAATATTTCAGTTCATACATACTGTATGGATGGGATGGACTAAAAGGAGAACAACAAAGTATTTAGGATACATCCTCTGGAGACGTTTACAGCACAAAATGATAGGTTTTAGATTAAAGAGGAGGACAAACTGATTAAAGAAGATATCACCACCTTCAGAGCAAATTAATACCTATATTAAAAACTCATACAGCTCCTTCCACAATGTGCTCTCAGGGTCTCTCTCTCTCTCTCTCTCTCTCTCTCTCTCTCTCTCTCTTCCCTCCCTCTGCCAGCCTCTTTTGTTCCTTTCCCTCCCTCTGTTGGGGTCTGTCACCACGGCCTCCATCTGCAGAGAGCAGTGATCATCGTTAATGACAGCCGCGCTTTAATTAGCCCACAGTAAACAATTACCACAACAGCAACAAAAAAAACAAAAAAACATTTCAAATGCAAATCACATCCTCCAATGATAAGGTGCTGCCACAATATCAATGAATGCATTCTCCTGTAATTAGGAATACCTTCCAGGTTATTTCTGTGTGTGTGTGTGTGTGTGCCGTCCTGATTGGGTTGTCTTAATAAAATCCCTTTAAAACTGTTTTCCTTTCCACTTTGTTGGCCTTTTGTGAGGCTTACTCATTAACACTCATAGAATTGTTATTTCAGTAATGGATGTCTGCAAGTAAAGCCACAGAGACTACAAATGAACCTGAATGGGCTGCAGATGAATAGGAAAACAGGAAACACAAAAATAGCTTTTCTCTTGTTTGTCTACCTCTCTTTACTTGACCTCTTTCTAACACTTCCTGTTGTTATTTTTTATTGTACGGATATGAATCCATATTACACTAAGTAGACTTGACAGTTAATGACAGAGAGAGAGCAGGAATGAAATGTGGCAGACTGCCCAGAATAGCACACAATGATACAAGTCGCATTTTATGAGAAAAAACATGTAGCCTTGAAATGCAATTAGATTGTTTAGAACAGGGCAAAGTATTACAGACGGAAGGAATTAAGTCATATTAGTCCATCTGTCATTTATGGGTTGTCAGACCCAAGAGAACATCTTCTCTCTGTTGGTGATTTGGTATCGTGAGCCTCTCCATATGCAGCATGCTCCCCAGATCCCTCAGTCACGCATGAAATGCTGGACTTCCACACCAAAACAGCAGAACATGATGTCTGGCTAACAAATTAATGACAGACAAAATGGCATCGATCCTTGAATGCACTGGCTTTGTGCTAATTGCCACAGAGTTAGTAATGGGTGTTGGCTAAATCTCTGCTAGAGGCCATTTGCACATAAATGATCCGAGTTGCCACATGGAATGAAACAAGAAGCTGCAGGTATTTCTTCCTCTTTTAACAAGCTGAGGGCTTTAGTAAGTGGCATGAAGTGAAAATGGTTCTGCTGACAAAATAAATAATGTGTCATCTTCGGGGCAGTGATACTGTAGCTCTGGCAGCAACTAAATTGAAATTGCTTCTCTGCTGTAGAAATACCTTCTGATGTACTCGTTACAGACTGGACGGCAGCAGGAATGCCATTTCCAGCAAATCCAGCTCTTCTCACCCGGGTCAGTCACTATTAAATATATCACCTTGTTTTGACCTGTAACTCAAGTACCTCACTGTCAGAGGTGTTGTTTGTCAACAGGCAAGGAAGGCGACTGCCTGGGGCCCCTGGCCAGTAGGGGCCTCTGGACCTTTAAACCACAGCAAGGTTTGCAATGACAGTAGGAAACCTCTCTTAGCTGGCTCCATCTGACAGCAGCATTCACTCCTGTTGCACTTCCAATCAGTAAATGGTAAATGGACTTGAGCTTGTTTAACGCTTTTCTAGTCTTCTGACTACTCAAAGCGCTTTTACACTGCAGGTCACACCTACACATTCACATACTGATGGTAGAGGCTGCTTTGTAGTGAGACCATCAGAAGTAACATCTCATTTATACACATTCATACACTGCAGCGGGAGCAATTCAGGGTTAAGTGTCTTGCCCAAGGACACATCGGTTGAGAGACGACGACTCCACCAACTGAGCCAACTGTTGCATGCATTATTCCTGTAAATACTGAAGTTTCTCAATGAAAGTCACCAAAGAAAAATGAAGGAGGAATTAAATACAATTTTAAATAAAATTAAAAATTGAAATAAATTCAATAAGGAAAAAAGAAAGTAAGACAGTGACAAGATAATAATTATTAAATGTTATAGTAGCAGCATTTGAGTCAGTTGACTGGTTATGAAGTCTTCAAACTGTGTGGTTGAGACACTTGAATAATATAACTTTCATGATAGCATTATATGTTGTTAGTACTTTTTTGCACACTGTTCAGCTCCCAATGAGTAACTTTATTACGGGCTACTCTTCACTCCAAAGGAGAGAAGCATTATTTTCTCAAGTTCGGCAATCAGCAAAACAATCATTATCACCTGTTCAACAGACAGCTTATACTTATGTGTCCTGCACCTGTAGGCAATTTGCTTGGATATGCGCGCAATAGTCTTTTTTTCTCTTTTTGAAGTGTTCTTTGACGTTTAACATAACCTTATCTAGCGCAGGCAGGCTAGTGTGTCAAACTCTGCTGGCAGTGACTGAGTCAAGTGAGTTAAGAAGCTAGTTGTTACAGTATGAAGACTTCATAACTAGTCAACTTGGTCTGAGGCAATAGTACCAAAATAATCATGGCCTCTGCCAATCTCCATTTCAACAGCAAGAACATATGCCATGTCAGATTAGTTACAGTAAATGGTAAATGGACTTGAGCTTGAAGCAACTTGGGTTTAAGTGTCTCGCACGAGGACACATCAGACATGTGGCTGCAGGAGCTGGGGATCAAACCTTAACCTGAGAGACGACCGACTCTACCAACTGAGCCACAGTCATGCTAATGAACGCTGGTTTAAGGGGCCCACCATGATTTTTTTGCCTATAGGGTCATACTAGACTCTAGGATGGCTACTGCTCACTGTGATATACAGAGAGCTTTGACCAGATGTGAAGAACAATCATCTGGACTAAAGAGAAATCATTTTCAACACATCAAGCCTTGGTTGATAAAGAATGTGCATACCTTCACGTTTGCTTAACGCCATATGTGACATTTATGTAAAAAAAAAAAAAAAACTCAGACTTTTCTCCTGACATCATAGCTTTCATCACCAGCCCTCTCTCCGGTTCAATAACATTTGTAGCTGTGTGACGAAATATCTCTCTTATTCCAACATGTGCAGATTGTTATACGCAATCACCTCACCCAAATAAAACTGTATTCTTTGGAAGAATAACCATGCATTTGACCCACTTTTCTATTATTTTCCCCATTATTTTGCAGTAATGGATCACAACACACCATACTCTGATACATATGGCTATATAAAAACGATGCTATGTCTTTGCCAAGTTAGGAATGAGTCTGGTTGTTGTCCAAACAAGATAAAAAAAAAGGGAGTGTTGATGTAGATTGACAAATACATTTGGAAACTGAGATTAGTCTTGTGCATATGCAAACACTTTCACAATGACTCAGATGTATAAATCTGCTGCCAAGATTAGATTCTCCATATGTAGACGATAAGTAATGAATCCTACACTAATAACATTGTGTTTTAAACATCTCGCCCAAAGAAAAACAGCAGAGATGTGCATCATTTTAACAACCTGAAAACCTCGCTGACTGCTTTTATAAAAGGTTGTGTGTCATATTGTGTAGAAAAAAACAAACCTGTTCTCCTCTGTCCATTTGGATCCCTGAGCCTCCAAATGGATTTTGCATTGTCAAAATTACCACCTTGATTTCATTCCATATTGACTCCATCCCTTTCAGGGCTGAAATCACTCTCCCTTTCTCTCTCTCTCTTCATCTTTATTCCATGTTTTTCGTTGGTATCTCCATTTTGGCCCTATTCTCCCATTCTATTCCCCCCTCTCTCCACTCTCTCTCTCTCTCTCTCTCTTTCTCCATTCTCTGGAGTAATTGCATTGATAGTGAACAGTGCTGCTAATTAATTATGCAACAGCCGAAAATTGAGGTGAGAGCGAGGGATGAGAGGAGGAGAGATGAGGTTTTGTGCCAAACGGTCTACAGTAGAGAGAGAGAGAGAGAGAGGGGGTATGAAGTACTGAGAGGGGAAAAAAGCCAGATTGGGAAGCAGAACAAAGGAAAAGCAGAAGAAAATGAGGAAAAGAGGAAGATGAGAGGCAAAGAACGTAAGAACTGAGAGGTGATGTTTGTAACGAGGATCTGTCACAGCGTGAAGATCAGCGGCGCCGAGGCAAATCAGGGCTCTCTTACAGAGGAGGATCAGAAGGATGGATGCAAACACTGGTGGAAATGTCAAAGGGAAATTTCAGCAGTGAAAGGCACAGATGTGTTTCACACACTTAACATACAGCGCTGAACTCCTCAAAGAAGATCATGTGAGACGACTGGATCTGTAGGATCAGGGAGGGTCAGAAAAGAAGTGCTACATCCTAAAAACCTGAGGATGTTCAAAATGAAGACAGAGACCAGATCATCTTTATATTATATGTATATAATCCTCTTCCCTGTTTGGAAAAGTATTGCTTAGGCGCTTGGCTACATGTTCCAGCAGCATGTGGTGGTTTAACTATTGAAGCCACTCATTAATTTACAAACCCTCATGAGCAGAAATTGTTTTTAATATTAATGAACTGTTTAACCTCCTACCAATCAGGTAAGGACTCTCTTTTTCAATCTTAAATGAACAGAGATTAACATTTAAAAAAGAAATATATTAAATCAGTCAAAAAAGGTTTTTCACATGTATTGAAATGGCCTTTTACAAAAGAAACTAGTCCTTGAAAAAAGTTAAATTCAGGGAAGCCCCCCCCCCCACATCACTTTCAACTTTATTCAACAATGTAACCTCATGTCTTGTGTCACCATTATCATACTGAATGTAAAATAACAAACATGCCAACAGAAAGGTGTCACATTTCAGACAATTCAACTCCCTAAGTTGTCGCCCTTGATGAAAATCTTGGTGGCAGTGAAGCTCATTAAGGGTGGATGCATTTCATTGGTACTTTCCATCATGACCTCTCTGCAGTGATAGGTTACTGTTTTCTAACAGGACTACAGCAGCTTGAGATGACCACTCTTTTTCTGTCCTTCTTCAGAGCACATTATTTATTGATTGCTATAAATACTTTTAAATAAATACTATTAAAAGACAAATACGTAAGAAATCTACAAACATGCTGTGATGAATTGCTGTCTTCTTTGACAAAATGCAGCATCCAGTATGTCCTCCCTCTAAGTTAAGACTCCAGTACAGAATGGTTTGAATTAATTTGTATTAACCAGAGGAGTAGATGGTTTTAAGGCACCCCCCACATGGCCATTTGCAGCACCCCTCGGCTTTCCAGGCAAACCAACTGGTGTCATCAGCGAACTGGTTCAGATATAACTGGTTCTACTCGACCTAAAAAACCTTATAATGTTTTTATAAGTTCTCCGACCAGAAACGTGGTTAAAATTAGGATCTATATTGGAGAAGTTTTTGAAAAATGGAGAGAGGTTAGAACGCAGAAAGGTTTCAAGACAGCTGCAAAGCTGGCTAAACACTGAAGCTTCCATTGTCCACAATATGGCAACCTGCATGCACGTCTACTCAAGGAAGGAGGGGGGAGGGGGGGTTTGGACTGCAGTATCTGTTTTAAACATAAGGTGTCAGAGTCACATATTGCTCCTTTAATGAATAAACTAGAAACTGTATCATATTATTACCAACCCTACTGTTTAAGTTGACTAGAAACATGTCGGCAGTGTAATTATTCAGGCAATTTGTTGGTTCTGAATTATTAATTTCAAAACTTGGGACTCGTTTCGACCAGATTGGTTGGTGTTTGTCATGCAGCTTGAAGGTTGTGAATGATGCCTGATAAATCTCATGAATGATCAATGTTCAGATGGATGTCTGGCATGTTAGAAACTTTGGTCAGCTGTCTTGCAATTTCTAAAAGTCTGTCTGCTGTCGTGAGATCTGTTGTAGACTTCAGTGAGTGTTTTAAAACTATTGGAGTAGTATCATATATGTTGTTGGTGGAACTACATTCTTGTGTGAGTCTGCTGGGATGAGAAACGAAAAGCTTTACTGAAGAAAACAGACACCATATTGCCGGCTTCTTTCAGGACATCTGTGTCTCTAAGAACTGTGTATTTGATGGTTTTAGTTAGCACAAAGCAATGCAACTTCTCTCTCTTTTGTCAACACTGAAGACAACATTTGAGCATAAATAAACTTTTTTTGGAATGCCAAATGGAAACTGGGTGGTAGTTCTGAATGTGTACAGTTGGAGCACCCACATAGTTGAGGGATAATTGATCCATGATGTGTAAATATGAAAGTTGTGGGTTCAAAAAACTTCTTTCAGGACTTTTTATCACATGATCTTCATCATAAGATGCTGTTTGATAATTTTTCCTTGACTGCAAATGATCAACTTTCTCATATCCTGTAAATGTTAAAGACTAGTTTAAGGTGGCTGTATTTCTCACCTTTGGTTTGGAATTTGAACTTCATTATTTAATTCAAAAATAGTCATTGGATCTGTAATCATCTGTTGAAAGTAACCACCTTTAAATAAATGAGCATACATGTACAACTGGTGTGTATTCCCAAAATAGCATCACATGCCCTGGGAGCCAGTCAGTAGGTAGGTAAGTAGTTCATTTGGTAGCTGATACACATGATAACCTTTGACCCGAGGTCAGCAGTGACGTGTCAGAACTCTGGCCGGGTGCAGCAGTGTGTGGATAAGGGATTTCTCTGCATGAGAGGGAACTTTGAAATGCTGCCGGTAAGCCCGTGTTTCCTGCAGCGCTTTATAGTTAAAGTGGTCGTTTGCCTTCCTTGTAAGAAAACAGTTGATTAAAATCCCCTTGCGTCTCTGTCAGGCCAGAGACCTTATGAGCATGCATGTGTGGCCTGTGGGAATAATGTAGTGTGCATTGTTTCTAACCTAGGCGGACCATATTAGGTATATTAATGGCCTCCCAGGTATATTTTCTGCTCATACGATAGGCATTTAAGACTAATGAACTAGAAGTTGATCCAGCTCCCTCGCTCTGTTCCTCTCACATATATGTCACAGCTGTGTATACACTGCAGCCGACACAGAGAGAGAAAGACAAAGATAGATATGTCCACTCTTTTGAACACATTTGTGGCAGTGCATGTTAAACATCTGATATACAAAACAACAAATAATGGTCCTTTTTTGTGTGTTCAGCTGCTTGCTCAAACTCTTCTGCTGTGATAACAACAGAGTAACTTTTTAAAATAAAAATGTATGTTTAAGAAAAATAGGAATGCAATTATTTAGAATCTAATAGCATGTCAAAAAGTATTTACTAAATCTAGAATTTAGAAATAAAGCTGCTCAAGAAAAAGAGAAAGAAAAGCAGCAAATCTGAACATTTAGGAAGCTGGAAATAGCAAATACCTGACTTTGTTTTAAAAATGACTGAAACAATGAATCGATTCCATATGACTTCAACAAATAATGAATCAAAATCATTTTTCATCAATTGTTTTAGATCAACCTATTGAATAATCGACTATTCGTTGTAGTTATTTCCATGTGCCCCTTTTTCACTTTTGGTTTCCTTTGAGCACCTGTCTCTTTAAAGGTCTCTGCATAGGCCCTAAAGTACACCTGTTGGAGTGTTTACTAAAAACAAAAAAAGAAGAAAGATTGGATGTTTTCAAACAGTTATCCTGAACTGTCATGGAAAACACACGTCAAAGCATTTTTGGATTTTACACTCCTGGCTTAAGGTAGTGAGACTGTTTGACATCTTTGTAATACAAGTCATTTCAAAGTGTCACTCATGTGAGGCAGAAGAAATACTGTGAATAAACCAAACAGTCACTGTTCCACTCTGGGACTGATGCACTCCAACTTGTTTGTGTCTTTATGTGTGTTGACTTTAAAATGACTGTTGGTGATTAGGGCTTGATTTAAATTTGGACGAGTGAAGGCTCTCACCTTTTTTTTCCACTCCCAAATTGACCATGTTAGTTGGTAGTAAAAGTATAATGATGTAGATTCTTTAAATAATGTTAATATTTTCAAATTCCAGATACAGTCCTTGCAGCTATAGGTGGAGGTTGCCATTTTTTTAATACATTGTTTTCCCCCTATGAGTTAATTAAGGTTCCTGCATTTCATTTTATTTTCTGAGTGGCGTTATAGTTAACAACTTTTAGTTTCTTGTTTTTTCGCACAGCTCTCCCCCATCTATACTCTTTCTACCCTGTGTCCGTTAACAGCTATTTTTGCACTGGCAGCGCTCACAACTTCAATTTCAGGACGCTTCTCACCGTCGCTCACTGTTGCTTGGTTACGAAAGTTGGTTCACAGCACTGTTGCTTCCCTCCCTGGTGAATGTAAGATCTGTGTTAAACAGCCATGAAAACAGCTCCTCCTGACCTAAACTCTTATCATCCTGATCCACACTCCCTCTCGCCCACTACGCTCTGCCTGAGGTGTCTAATCCCAAAATCTCGAGCTAGACTCACCTCCTCTGTCACCCCCTGGTGGTGAAATGAACTAAACTCCATTTGCTCTGCAAGGTCCCTTTGCACCTTTAAAGGTCCCCTTTTTCTGGTTTTATATGGTCTTTATTGTGTTTTCCAAGTGTCCTGTGCATGTTTAGGCACATCTAGTTGCAAAAACGCGGCTTCTCCTACGTCCTCCTGTTAGCTGTAGCATTAGCCGCATGTAACGCTCGGTTCTAGCCCCCCTCGAAAAATTTTTTGCCAGTGTGACGTCTTGTCAGTGTGAGATCACTGATCTAAGCCCATTGGCTCGTTGTGGCAAGCCCAGCAGCTCATGTTGCACACCCATTAACTTCTGTAGCACGCCCACGATATGCCGTTGCCTGTGGTAGCACAGTAGTGCTAAGATGCTAATGTTTTTGCTACCCTCTGAGCCAAAGTGGCTGCATTCCCAATATGTTAAAAGGGGCGTGAAATTTCTGAGAACCGTGCTGAGCGACTGACCAATTACGGCAGAGCCGACAGGCCGACCAATCAGATCAGACTTGGCACATGTGGGGACTCTAAACGTGGGCACTTCAGAGCCTTAGAGAGAGAGTCAGAAGCGAGCCGGTGCAAGGAGCGGCAGTTCATGAAAACAGACACTTTTTTATTGTGAACATACTTTAGTAGGTACAGAGATTAAATATAGGAACCCCAAAAAGGGCATAATATGACCTCTTTAAGAAAATGCTAAAGACCTTCCTCTTTCATAAACACCTAGGCACTTCCTAATATTGAAGATGATAATGGTTTTGTTTGATAATGACGAAGACGATATTAATGCTGGTTTGATGCTGATTAGAACTCACAAGCACATGTTGTGTTTTGTCTCTGAGCACTGCCTGTCACCACTTGTGGGTCTGATCTAACTTAAAACTGTTTGTTTGCACTTACTGACATTTTTTCCTCTTTTCTAGATCCTTGCTTGTGTTCTACTGACTCCCTGATGTATATCGCTTTGGATAAAAGCTTCTGCTTACTGAATTGTAGAAATTGCTTTTTTTGCTAAATTTTTCATTGAAGGAAATTTCACCAAGACAATACTTAAAAAAGAAAAATCCAAGTAACTGCATCCTAGCATAACCAGAAAATGAAATATCAAGAATGAAATATCAAACTTAACTTAAACATGCATGAGTTAGCTCTAACCCTAATTGTTTTTCTTTGCTAGCTAGAGCGGTTTGTGACTGTGTTCATGCTCCACTGTTAGAGTATTTTTCAGAATAGGATCCAAAGCTGTTATTTGAAACTTGAGTACCATGATATCATATTTTTCTCTCTTTATTTAAGTTTTAGTCTTATTGAAATATGTTGTGCTCACATCAGGTCAACCCGAGTCAAGCTCTCGTCCTATGTCTGATTTTTCTGCCCTGTGTCTCCTTATCTTCCATTTTTCAATATTTTATGTCAGAAATAATTATATATTTTAATATTCATTCTCTCCTCTTTGCTCTTTTTCTCGCCTCACCTCAGTTCTCTCCGCAGGCCCTCCTTTCTCCACTTTCCTTCAATTTCCTCACCCTCCTCTCCCCCCGCTGCCCTCCTTTCCTCTCCCACTGTCTTCTCCATCTCTGCCTCCCTCTCCAGCTGAAGTGCTGGCTCGACTAATTAAAAGCCTTAATCAGGACTCATAATTAGGTCTAATCAGAGCCTTGTACATCATCCCCCTGCATTCCTCCTTCGCTGGTGGTGAAGGCCGAGATGCTTATGAAATAATTTTGGCAACTTAATGCGTCCAAATGCGGAGCTGGGAGCGAGGCTTCAGTGAAAAGGAAAGAGAGAGGAACATGATGAGGACCAGGCGGCTGATTGCTTACCACTCCTCTGGTTCTCGACTTCACACATTTAGATTTGCTCTCCCCCCTCTCTTTCCCCTTTCTATCTTCCTGCTATATTTTCCTTGTTCACGCGTGTGTGTGTGTGTGTGTGTGTGTGTGTGTGTGTGTGCGTGTGTGCGTGTGTGTGTGTGTGTGTGTGTGTGTGTGTGTGCGTGTGTGTGTGTGTGTGTGTGTGTGTGTGTGTGTGTGTGTGTGTGTGTGGTGCCCTAATGACATCACAGTGGTGTAATAAAGCAGACAGCCTACCAGATTACGGCCCCCTCCTCTAACTCCGCCGCATCCACCTGCTTCATTCCAGCTGAGGCCGCAGTGCACTAAACCCCCGCAGCAGCCTCCCCGCTCTTTACTGCCTTCTGTCCACCTGAGCTCTCATCTGTCAGGATTAACACCCGACACAATACAGAAAATAATTATACTGTTCATTATGCAAAAAAGGCCTCGGCATAGCTAAGACCACAGCCTCATGGTTTATTACCATGTCTCCAGCGCCGCTCTCATCACCTCCATAAAGTAGGAACATGATCCCACAGCAGAGGAGTTGCTCCTTTTGAATTTCACTGGTGTGTATCAGTGTAGAGCTCGTAGAGTTCTGACCGTGCAGAACATTTCTCCTGTGCCTCAGTGCGAGTTTCATGCCGTCTGAATAAGAAATTGTTGAAGAAAAAAAAAAAAAAAACGCCTTCCAAAAAGAAACGGCTAACAGTGGGTGTCTGCTTAGAACATATTTCAGTATGGAGCTCATTGTGCCCTCTTTGTCTGCGCTGTCAGATGCAGACCATTTAAAATACATATACCGGCTGCCCAGGTACGCATTCACGCTGCGGCACACACATGTAATCGCAATTACGATGACAAGGATTTCGCAGCGAGCCGTACAGAAATTCGTCAAAATGATGACATGCATTGTTCAGTGCCAGCTATTAGGGCCCATAATGGGCTGGTTACCTTGACGACCGTGAATCAAGCGAGGTAGTGCAACAGGATGAGGGTTATTCAGGGCAAAGAAAAAAGGAGAATTGGTGTCATTTTCTGAAAAGGTTGCTTTATAATCAGAGGGCGCCATGTGGTGTCCTGCAGGAGCGGACAGAGGCTCGCCACATACACATTTAAGTTTATTTCAACATACTTTATCTCTCTTTTTTTTTGTATTAACTTTTATATGTGCCTGGATTTTCAGAACCCCCAACAAGAACCTTAAAGTCAAAACGGTAGTCTTTCTTTATCTGTCTCTTCTGGTTCATCAGAAGAAAGGATACACGTGGAAAGACAAAAAAAAGGACTTGTTTACTCCATGCGTTAAAAATCTTAATAAATGTTTTATTAAATATTGGAAAATTTGGCAAAAGGTCTCCCAGGACACTTTTTCAAAATGGCAAGTCACACTGCAGTCTTTGATAGATCTAGACATTTATCCCACATGACCAAACACAAGGCAATATTGGTGAGTCAAAAAACAACAACTATTTTTAACAAGAAGAAACCTCGAGCAGGTTCATACTCATTGGTTGAGAGCAAGCTGTTGTGATTGGACGGGCTGAGAGAGTAGCAAAGTGAGTAAAACAAAGAGTGAGGGATGGATGGCGGCAGACAAACAGACGCACAAATAGACAGGGAGACAAATAGATGAAGAGAGAGACAGACAGACAGATGGATCAACAGACAAACAAAGGAGGAGACAGATAACATTATTTCATTACTCTGTAATAAAGTCCAAACTATTTGAATGCCAGTTAGGGACCAAATGCATCTGTTCTCAGTGAAGAGCATCCATCCATATGTGTAGCACTTATCCTGTTTGGGGTGGGCTAGAGTCTATTCCAGCTGTCACTGGGGGAAGCAGGATACACTGGCTGCTTGGACACTTTGCCAGGGGTGTCATTTAGAAACAAACACTCACACTCACACTCACACCTTCAGGTAATTTGGGGAATCCAAAATTTTTAATAAGCATGTCTTTGGACTGTGGAAGGATAGAAGAAAGGCCACTCCCAGCAGGGGATTTGAACCAGGAACCTTGTTGGGGTGTGGTGACAAGACCATTAGGGTAACCACTGTATCTCTGTACAGCCCCACTGCAGCAGAAGTTACCATGGCGATATACCCACTGAAGAAGTTAAACCACCTTTGTATGAAAACCCAGGGTTAAACCTGAAGTTACCTTGCTGACCCCAAAATCCTGCATTTCCTTTTTCAAAGTGAGTTAACATAACAGACGTCGTTGCAGCTTTCGACGATGACAAGAGCAAAACAGGAAGGACCCTGTTCGATAAATAAGATCCCCTTTTCGCCCCAAAACAGATATTTTACTGAACGTGTCTTATCTAGTTAAAAATAACTTTAAAAAAAAATAAAGAAAAAATTGTGCTTCAAGAAAAGGCATTTGAAAACTTTCTAAATGAAGGGAAATAATCTTTCTCTGAAAACACTAGAACATTAGTTTGTGGACCATCTTTTTTAATTCATAAGATTATCAGAGTTAGTTTAGAGCTGCACCATTCAATACTGAACAGCTGATTGGCTGAGAGGTTGTCATGGTCACCAACAAGCTTACTGAGGATGGCTGTAAAAAGACCAAGAAGGCTGAGACACTTTTTTGAACCAAGATAGGTCCTATCATGTAATTATATAAAAGGTTAGGTTCATACTTTAATCATTTCTCTTTCCATACTCAAACATCAAATATCCAATGATGTGCTGCTCATATGAGAGGCCACATCTACTGTCCTTATTTTATTTGCCTGAGTAGGCTTTTTGGAAGCTTATTTAAGATTTCAAAGTTTGAGATTTTTGCCTGTATGGATTTTTTTTTTCTGGAAGCTGGCAATGTTTGGATGAAGCACCTCTGTATAAAAACATGATGCGGATGGGATTTCATTCTATGACAACAATGTCTGGACAGCAGCCTGTATATGATACACTACATCATCCCTTCGCGTATTATTATCCAGCCTATTTGTTATTCTTTTTGTTAGGTGTTGTGTTTTTTGACTTTGAGCACCAACTGGAGGATGTTTGCCCTCAGAATTTGTATTGATGAGCTCACTGCTCAGGCTCACTGTCTTTAAGCGAGGAGGGTGTGGGTGCAAGGCAGGATTAGACACTAATAAGGTGAATATCATCACCAAGCCCAGAGCTACTTTTGGCTGGAGCTCCATTTCAGGCCGATTTTTTTACATACAGTATTTGTTTTGCTTTAGGTCTGGGAAACAAAAGCACAGCTAGAACAAGCTTTATTTTACTCTCTTGTTCACATGGATGACGAGTCCCACACTATATGATTAGCTGCCTAGAAAAGAGTGACAATAAAGACATTGTACTGTGTACAAACAGGCATGTGAGTGACGTTTTAAAGCTCCTGTGAGGATAATTCAACTGTGTTGATTTTGGCAGTACCTCTTATCTCTTTGCTGATTTTGCCATGAACATGTGTAAGTAATAGTTGTACAGATAAAATCTCATCCTGATGTCTTATTTACATCACTCATTGAGAATCTTTGCTGTTGAAAAGCCTTTTTAAAAAAGGCACCTACTGTCACCAATCACTTTGTCTGACACCTACCCTGCTGCTGCGGTTTCTCTGGTTAAAAATAACAATACAGAAATAATAAACTAGTCCCTGATGATCATGTTTGCTTCTGTAGGTCATAAAGAAGCTTCATTGTTAATCTCAGCGTGTTTCATAACCAGCTCAAAACTCTTCGCAGGAGCTTTAAGATCCACTTCATGAACCAGTGCACTGATGCTAAATAATAGTGAAATCAATTCTATTTAGGCCTGTCCTCTTGACCTTCTTCTTTTTAGCAACATGCCTTTGCAGAGTTGGAACATATGTACTTAGATTTAATATTTCATCTTTTCAAAGTGCAGTTTTCTCCCCTTCATCCCACTTGGATGTAAAGAGTTTAGATACTAAATACATAACATAATCAATAAGTTTGACGTGCATCAGGACAAACCATCCAATAGGATACACGTGTTAGCTTTTGTTCCAATTGACTATCTTTAACATGAAAATGCTGCTAGCTGAATAATGCATCAATAATGTTATAATTTAAAGTAATTCTATTCTATTCTATTCTAATCTGTAACTACAGTTTGCTTTTAATTTTAATTTAGGACTCTAAAGCGTATTTTCCTTTGTGGTTTTGTTCCTTTTCCTTAAACATTCTGACTACTTTTTTTTAAGGAATGGCTGTGTCTCAGTGGTAGAGATGGTTTTCTATGAGACTTGCGGTTTTATCCCCAGCTCCTTCAGCCACATGCTGCTGAGACCTTCAGCAAGATACTGATCCCCAAATCGCTGCTGCGTCAAAAGTGCATTAATGTGTATGAATGGGATTAATGAATACAGATGGACACTTTACATAGCAGCCTCTGCCATCAGTGAGTGAATTAAATGTGACATGTTCAAAGTGCACTAAGAGAGAAAAGAGCTATACAAGAACATTTTTTTTCATATGTGGTATTGATGAAATGTAAAACACAACATTTGAAGTAAGATATGGATGACACAGTAGAGATATTTCAGCCAAATAATTTAATCAAGACCCACAGAGATCATTATTTTCCTCCTAAGTGACTGCACTTAAATACAGATACAGCAATACTTCTTCATCCTCTTCAATATTCTCCATATTCCTGATGTACTTTTCTTTAATTTCATCCTAACTTTCCCTGCTGCATTTCTCGTTGTTGTGTTATTAAAAACACAGGCCTCTCAGGTTGCCAGTCTATTCAGCATTAGTGTGTTTTTACACTGAATTATTCACATCAGAATGTTCAACATGGCTCCTTGTGTTGTTGGTCCCAGTCCCATAAGTCCCATAAGGAAAAAATAGACTATAGCACTATACAGGATCTAAGGGTCCCGCTCAGACCGGCTTCATGGGAGTCCTCAGAAGTTTGCATGCAGGTTCATCTGGATGTGTTTCTTTATTACTCATCGCAGCGAGAGGGAGAGCGATGAAGTGAATCATGCTGATCAGCCTCACAATGCAATGCAATGCAGCAGTTTCAACATTTAAAATCTACTTTTTAATAAATGCATGAGGGCTGCACCTGTGGACACTTTGGAATTTTCAGCTAAGTAATATTTACAAGCCTCTCTGTGTCTTCAGACTTCACGCTGGTTAAAGGCTGAAACTAATGCAAATTTGATGAGTGCAAACTGAATTAATGCATGTTTGCTCTTTCCCTAAACACATGAGCACACTTCGACTAAACACCATTAAATGTCTAGCTTGTTTTTTAATTTAACCTTTGTGGTGCTTAAGAGACGGTAAAGGACCAAAGTGGAAACTATGAAGTCAAAGAGAGACCGAGCCTGATTTAAAAAATGTTAACACATGACTCACAGCAAGGTGGTCTCACACACACACACACACACACACACACACACACACACAGCTTTCTGAGCAGTCATTTCCAGGGATATTAGAGGCCTTATAACACGGTCGGCCATTAACAGCAGAATAATATCACTAGTTGACCCTTGACCTTCCCAGCAGCTTACATCTCTGTGCTGATAGATGCAGGCTCTGCATATAGCACTCTGTTCTGGGAATGAACCGACATAGCAGGGAGAAGAGGGCAAAATCCCTCCATCTTAAGCCTCGCCGGAGCGAATAGCAGAGCGGCTTATAGTGTGGGGGGGGGGGGAGGAAGAGAGAGAGGGACAGAGAAGCTTTGATACATTGATGATGGGATAATGACCCCCCCCCCTCTCCATTTCAACTCTGTCACCCCAAACACAGCATGATGGCGTTCCATGCAACAAGATGACATCACCTGTTGATTTGGAGGCAGAGCTGTGGTGAAATGTTACACCTCTCTCACTGTTTTATACATGTTGATGCTGCCCATGCATGCCACCCATCTAGCTCTTCATTCCTCTGCATTTCTCAACTGCTCCCATTTAGCTTCTTCCTCGTTGCTTACCAGAATTCCCCTGTTTTATTTTTTTATGTATCTTTATATTTATTGCTGTGATCACCCCATGACTATCACCGTCTACATTTCCAGGCAGGTTGATAAATGAATCAGTGGCACTATTCATTTGCATGAATCTCAGTTATTCCAATCCCCCCCTCCTCCTTGTGCCTCATAGTTTCACCTTTTACCCTTACCCTTCTGCCTTACCTCCCTTTCCCACATTATTTCCACTTCCTCCCTCCATCTATGTGCCCTTAAGCGACGGTGTAACCAGTTTCCCATGAGGCTGAGTGGCAGCCTGACCGACAGGCTACCTGACTTCATCTCCTCCACCCCCCCCCCCCCCCCCCCCCCTCCCCCCCCCCCCCCCCTGAATTTTCCACCCATTTCCCCTTCATCCATCCACCTCCCAACACCCGCAGATGACTCAGTGCCCACCTGCCCTGCAGCGCTCATCTATCAGCCAGTCTGAATCACACACACACACACACACACACACACACACACAATGGATCCCTATGTGTGCTCCTTTGGATACATGCGTACAGTAAGCGCTTGTGAAGGACTAAAATGACAGCTCCCGCCCTCAGGGACAGGCTGAACTTCTGTGTGCACTTCTTGTGTATGGGGTGTGTGCACATGCTCAAAGGTGTCTGTGTACATGTAAATGTAGTCATCATCATGAATATGTATGATAATGCATGGGGGAAAGATGGTGAATAAATCATGTGAGCAGGTGATGGGGGCTCTACTCTACTCTTTATGGAGGTTAATCTCTGAGGCCGTTACCTGGCCGTGATCGTATTGCACCTCACATATTGTGCTCAAATGCCACTGTGCTCTGATGTTATTCTAAAGGGAATATGTGCTGTACCACACTTCCTTATATTAGGAATGACTTAACAATATAGGCAAAATATGAATTTCTGAATAATCTCTCGGTATAAGAGAGATAATAAAAAGGTAAAAGCTCCACAACATGATTTAACTATAAGCCATTAAAAAGTTTGGCATCCAAGCTTCACTTTAATAAAAGGACAGCCACAAGTTATATTATATAACTTTAAAACTTTGTAAAGGACATTTAAGAGCAATTCAGCTACTTTAAATTCAGGATACATCGCTCATTTGGATAGACTTGTGTTTTTTTGGTTGAAACATGTAAATAACCAGCTTATGACCCAGATATCTCTCGGTTATGAAAAACCTGATTAACATATCTGGGATACATTTGTTTTGGTCTCAATAGTGAGGTGAGGATGCATATACTCCTTTTTTAATATTATTTGAATTACCTTACTGATTTTTTTACACAGAGGGAAATAAAGAATAATGGTTTCAGCTTTATGATAAGGAGTTAATACATGTGTTGACCTTAAAAATAGTAGTTTGAGGAAGAAGATATAGCCTAAAGAAGGGTCCTGACGGTGTTCTTGAAATGCTATCTTGGTTTCATAGGTTCAAGACTTTTTGAACATAAAGTTTGACCTATTATTCAGAGGTATCATTACTTAAAGGTATAGAACACTTTTAAAATGTTACACTAAAATATCTAAATAAAGTAAAATTGAACTAAACCTATGTTATATATATTTATCTTTCTTGAATACTGACATTACCTCAAATATTTCCAAGAGCTGTAATTTAATGTTTGGTGACTACATGTTTTTTGTTGCCATGGAAACACCAGATGTTATGTCAAAGGCCGCTACATAAGGAAATGCTACTGAAAGCTGCCATACTGTTGCTGTATGTGCTGCTGTGATAAAGACGTAATGTTAAAACTAAGAAAGTTGAGATCAACACAAAACACTACTTAGCAAGCAATTCTTATGAAACAAAGGTTAAGAGCTACCTCTATGTCCACAAGTGTTGCCAAGTTTGTCCTTTTTTTGTCAAAATCCACAAAATAATAACCTTTCATTAAGAGTAATATATATTCTTTATATCCAACTAATGAAATACAAACAATTACGTTAAAGGCGCAATATTAAGTTTAAGATTTACTTTTATTGATCCCCGCATGGGGAAATTTCAGTTTTTACACTCTGTAGTCATGAACACACACATGGGCTGAAATATACACACACATGCAGAAACAGGATCCTATGGACATGCACTAAGGGAGAGATGTCAGAGTGACGGAGCAGCCCACAGTGGGCGCTCCTGAGCTGGTGGTGGGGAGGGGGGTTTGGTGCCTTGCTCAAGGGCACCTCGGCAGTGCTCAGGAGGTGATCTGGCACCTCTCCAGCTACCAGACTTGAACCGACGACCCTCCGGTTTCCAACCCAAGTCCCTACAGACTGAGCTACTGCCGCCCACAATATGTAACTCACCTAGTGTTTAAAATGGGTACTGCAGTCCAAATTTAAAACATTGAAGAGAGCAAAGGTTCTTCTTATAATCTGTGAATGCTCTTTGTGGCTAATCCCAGCAAGTTAAAATAAAATGATGAATAAAGGGAACATTATAGTACATCTTTGCATTTCCCTTGTGCCCACAACAGCCATGTGGAGCTGCTATCATTCCACTTTATGTCTGGTTGAGTTTTATTTGTCATTCAAGAGGAGTAGTTACATTTTTTGGTTGTCTTCATTACCAACACACTGCAGTGTGTGGGAGTTTTTTACTCTCTTTATCAGACTAAACATCATCCCCCTCCTGACATCTGTCTCCATGTCTTAATGATGTGCCACACTTTTCTTTTTCTATAGGGAACCAAATGGAGGAGATAGCTTACCAGGTATTTTTGTCAGAGATTTTACAGGCTTAACTCGTAAACATCTCTAAAAATGGAAACGACTAAACCGCTCTCACAGACAGTCAGAATGTCCAGATCTAATCATGTAGGCTGCTAGTGGTGTAGTGGAGCCTGGAGACGTGGGTATACTCTTGATATATGCCAAAAATGTGTTGTTGTTTTCTTTAAAGTGACCAGAGTGAACAGGGACTACTTTTGCATATTTACATGTAGTTCACTTCAAAAGTGGCATTTACTATTTGTACAATGTCACTTCACTTCAGGTAGAAAGGATCATTATGAAATTAACATTAGCCACAGAAGAGGTGCAGATGAGGGCAACAAAACTATAGACTACTACAGGGTGAGACAGCTACATGATCAGGAACCCATCCACACACTGATGGCAGAGGCTGCTATGTGAACTTATCCAATCATACACCACTGACAAAGCAGCAGGGGCTATTTAGGGTTAAGTGTCTTGCTCAAGGACACGTCAGACAGGTGGCTGCAGGAGCTGGGGATCAAACCCCGACCCTTTGGTGGAGAGACGACAGACTCTAACACTGAGCCACATCATGTTTATGACAGTTAATGGTATCTTTGCGTTAACAAGCTATATCTTTTTCATAACTTTAAGCAGCAACTTAAAGGCAATCTGTTCCAAAAAAATAGTTTTGTGTTTATGTTATGAACACCTGACAGGCATCTAGTTTCATGGTTACCTGAGTGACTAGTCCCGCCCTCTCTATTATAACCAGCGCTTTTCTGAGTAGCGCTTGAGCAGCTTAACTCTGAGCGCTTTTTAAAAGGCAATGACTGCAACGGTTTCTCTCTTGATAACCATAAGCTGCAGATCACACCCTGTCCTCATTGGGAACAGCTCTGCAAGTAGGGACATATGCAGCCTGCCAGCTAACTGCGGCTTAGCTAGCAAGCTAATTGCAGCTTATACTAGCTAGCTAACACTGACCCAGAGTTATATTACCATCTCCCTGCTACTTGCACATTCCCTAACCTGAAACATATGACCACAGTTCACTGGCTGATGATTGGATGTATTTAATTGATAAACTGAATGTTCATTGAAATAGTCCATCAGCCAGTTAGCTAGCTAGATATTTATTTTTTGCTCTGCCAGCGGAGACGATTAAATGAAACTCCTCACACACACTCATTCTCGCACATACAAGACAACTCGGTCATCCTTTGGTATAGTTGGCGGCATTTCCCTGTTTATAAAACTTGCGCCGTCGATATGACGGTTCAGTCAGGGAAAGTTGATAGGGACTGCAGGGAGTTATGGAAGGGATTTATAAGTGTTTATATGCAACGGCAGCTGAAAAATAGGTATAGCCTGCACTACACCACAGTAGACTACAGAAACACATCAATAAATCAATTTAAAAAAGGATAAAAATAAGACTTAGGAAGTCTTCTTCCCATTTATTCTCCCAAACAACTAATCAATATGTTACTTGTTTTCTCTATTATTACAGAAATATATTATATATATTAGTAATATTTCTTTATGATAAAAAAAAACAGAAGAGCTCAGTTTTTAAGAAGGAGGAAAGAGGCATTCAGACAAACATACAGTTTAGAGGACTGTGATAAGAGACAGAGGGAGAAGTCCCCATAGGCCTAAATGAGACAGTGTAATGAGTAGCCAGAGTTTGATACAGTTTTCGCCGTCTCACTAATGCATTCTGTTGTAGATATTTTCCCAGCTTGCCTCCCTCCTTCCTTCTTCCCTCTCCCGGCCTCCTCTCCGTCTCTGTCTCTGTTCCAGCCTATCAGACATGACAGTACCAGCTGGCTGCTGGCAAACTCACAGCCAGAGGATATAGCTTGTGTGAGTGTGTGTGTGTGTGTGTGTGTATGTGTGTGAGTGTGTGTGTGTGTGTGTGTGTGTGTGTGTGTGTATATGTGTGTGTGTGTGTGTGTGTGTGTCTGTGTGTGGGTGGGTGAGGGGTGTCAGCCTATCTGTCTTTTGAAGGTGTGTGTCCATATTTCTGACAGCCTGAGGTGCATTTGTGTGTATGTGGTTGCGTGTTGTGGCACATTATATATGTGATGCGTCAAAAGGCGGACATGTTGATTTAATGTCATGGAGTCTGAGCCTGAGTGATCTGAGTCACAGGTGTTTGGCGGTTACTTGGGGTGACGAGAGGAGCAATATTTAATTCCTATAAAGATAGTTGTCAACACTTGCTTGGAGCAGCTGTGTACTCTTGTGGGTGCTTGGCATTTGCTTTTCTGTCTGAGTCACTGAGCACATTAAAAGCCACTTATTTGCTTTCCTCGCTGTGTGTGGATACGGGCCCGTAGAGATGTGTACCTTTGCTTTTGTACTTGTGTGCATTTGACTCAAGTTTGGGTAATTTATCGAAATGTCTCGGCATGAAAAAAGGGTGAGAGACCACCTATTTCTTCACACACAGAGAAAATCAAACAGATACTCTCATGTCTTGGCAACTCGGGACACTTTCACAGGACTGGAGGAAACATTTAAAGCTTATTGGAAACATTCCTGATGAACAGCAGATGTGTCTGTGATTCTGGCACTGTTCAACATGTTCACCCTGACCCCCGACTGCCACTGATCCTCCTCACCTTTCTGCAGGAGCCCCCCCTACATCGATTAAATACACATACTCCCTTCTTTCCATCTGTCCAGCCATACCTCCCGTTGCCTTCTAAAGTTTTTGCCCTAGATTCAAATCAGATGGAAAAAAACACACCTCAGTCGGGGGACATTGAGTATTTTTGGATCTTCAGTTAAGCAGACCTTAAGATCCTTTGTAGCTGCTTCTGTATTTGCATTGTTCAGAAAGAAAGCGCACTGTATTCTTATCTTCTTTTACATTTGTTTGCCTCTCTCAATAAATATTTTCATTAGGATAGAACACAAGGTGAGGTGTAGGGAACACACCAACACACTGTTTTTAAAGTCACAAGCATTGACATTTATAGAACTGGTCAAATTTAAAACTGCAATAATCATGTTTGAAGCAAGATATAATTAACTTCTGGGTAACATTCAAAGCATGTTTTGTGACAGGAATGGGGACCAGTTTAATTTAAAAAACGATGAGTTTGTACAACTTAGAAGAGTCTGTGTATTTCAGGGCACTGGGTGGACTCTTGGAATGGGTTGGGTAAGGATTAAGGCCCAGCAGATATAAGATTTTTGGGTTTGATACCGATATATTGGCCGATATCTGTCTTTGATCTGCAGAGATAGTTATACAAAAAAAATTTGCGTTGATCCCTCTAATGCAGTTATCAAACACTTTGTGAAAAAGATATATGAAGACAAGATGGTCACTCAACTGGAACGTAAATTTGAGCATTTGCTAGAATAATGAATTAGTTATTTGTTCCCCTTTGGTTTAAGGTCAAAGTTTGGACTGAGCCAGAATGAAGGTGAAGTTATATTTCAGTTAAACTTGTAGAAGTTAAGCAGCTTGGCCTGACATTAAGTAAGAACCCTAATTTCAAAGGAACACAAGGACTCTGTGTACCTGTCCAGATGAGGTCTGAACCAGCTCTCTGGTAGTTGAAATGGACCAGAGCTGACAAGAAGGAGGCTCACATGTTACTGTTTGTTCTGTACAGACTCCAGAATCTGAGAGACACAGAGGGATGGGGAGTGAGTTACAGTGTTGGAAAAGGGAGAAGGAGCAGAGGAGAGATGGGAAAGGAGTAGGAGTCAGGGTGAAGGAATGAGAGGAGGTGAGAAGCAGAGAGGAAATGGGTTGACAGTGAGTAAGAGGAGGTGGGAGAAGGTGGCGGAAAGGGAAGGAGAGGAAAGAGCGCTGTGGGAGGGAAGTTTAACATATTCATAAGAAAAGTTTCAGATTTAGTTTTAGGTTTTATGGTGAAGATGTTATGTCTGCTTTGTTATGTGCTATAACTTAGAAAAGTAACCTCTCTTCCAGGAAAGACAAGAGGAGGAAACAAACATGTTTGTATCTGAAGCCCCATAGGCAGGGGGAGGGGTATAGAGGGAAAATCTTAAACCTGCTAAAAGCCCAGTGATAGGACAGAACACAGGAAGCTATTGTGTGAAAAGGAGTGTAAGAAGGCAGCACTAATGTAGTGCTAAGTGAAATATCTCATTCTGCCCATTCTGAAAGAGCAAAGAGGAAGTGACTGGAAAATAAAATAAATGCTACAATATGTGTGAAACTGTGGAAGTGTGTTGAAGAGAAACTAGAGAGAGAATAGGGCACGGGCGAGTGGATATAGCTCTAGGCCACTTGGCAGTGGTCATAACAGCTTTCATTGTGAGGTGTTGATTCTGTTGCTGAGCCCTTGAGCCAGTGGCGTTTAACCTCAACAAATAGCTAAGAACAATGGCTAAAAAAGCCGCATGAACGGATAACGTGTGAGGTGAAATGCGAACATTTGCTGCCCATGACCGTGACATGTGGAGCTGGAAAAACTTAATCAGAACTCCAGGCTTATTGGAGAATGAGCTGAGAGGGGTGGGGAGAACTTGGGAAGGTGGGCTTGTGTGGGGGGGCAGGGTAAAAGGTAAGATGTGGAGGTGCATCGTGGTTAAAGTGCATCCCTTTATAAATCCCCAGATGCACAATCCGCTGACTGAGCCGCTTCTCGGATTCCCTCCCAGTTCCCCGGGGGACTCGTTTGACTGCAGCGCACCCCGTGCTTTATATGAATCACCTGCAGTGTAATGTGTGTCGCTGCTCATTACTGACGAGACTGACTGTGATGTGGTGCTGGGGGGTCCCAGGAGGGGGGCGGTGACTCCTCTGGTGAGGGTTAAGACCTCAGCGGTTGCACACATCGGCTCATCACCACCAACATGTAACACACAGAGCCTTCCTGTGCAGCCTCAACATCATTAACCCGAGTATACGTGCAAAGTGTGTTTCTTTTAAGTGTCCCTGTGGTTTGACATACGCTGGTTTAATGTTTCTCTTGTCGGTGTAGATGTCCAATAATTAGATGATTTGTGTCTTATTTCTAAGGAAGCTTGATAACTAAGTGTCAGTGAGGGAAATGTCTGTGTATGTGTGTGTTTCCTCAAAGAGACAGAGAGTGAAAGTGGCAGCGAGTGGAGTGTGTTTGTGCTCTCTGCTGTGAATGTGTTCCAGATAGTTCTGCTGATGGTTATCTTTCTCAGAGAGCTCTATTGATTTGGCTGGGGTAAATAATTGGTTGGGTCTACAAGCTGTCATGTTCGGCCTGATTGCTGAGCATTGGTGGTCTCGAGCAGTTATCTTCCTCCATATCCCTCGCTGATCCTTCTCGAGTCTCCTTAGTCTATCTCTACATTTATCGATTAGGACCCTATATGGTCATTCACCATACTTTAATTTGGGCAATAATCCCTGTCCCGGAGACATTTTTGTTTTCAAGTCATATGCTTGTTCTGCTGTAGGGAGAGGGCAGGTACAATTTAGGGAGGCAAAAAAAAAAAACAGGGGAATGAGGAGAATACAGAATGAGGACATTTGAAAGGGTCAGACATAATGCAGGCTTGCATGGTCTGCCCTACTTTTCCTTGACAGTACACTAAACTAGTACAGCTACTGCAAAGTGGGGTGGACTGAGACTGTATTGGGGCCTCCTTTAAATTTTTTCTAGCTCTTTAGAAAATAAAGATTTTTAAAGAAGGGCTGTTTTCTGTATTAGGGTTACTTCTCATCCTATAATTAGCATGCCAACCTGCAGAGTGCTTTAAAACTAAATCAAATTAAAAAAGGAAAAAAAAAACTCCTCAGGGGGATTTGCATGCACCAAACCTCATCTTCCTGCTGGCTTTGTGGTCAGTCCCATCCACAAGGAGGGCAGGGTGTCAAGTTCGGCAGGGCCCCGGCTCACATGCTGCAGCCTCTCACAGGGTTCACTGAGCTGAGGCAATGAGAAGACCATTAGCGACCCCGCTTGAATGGTTTTGGGAACTACAACTCCCACGGAGCCAAGAATAAAAGGGGGTTTATTATCCAAGCAAACCCGCAAAGATTGCCTGTGAATGTATGCAGAAACGCCTCATTTAGGTTACAGCAACTGGTGGATTTCTTCTTCTTGTTTTTAATTTAAATCTCAACCAGGCCCCAACATTTCATGTGCAAGATCCCTGCCAAAGTAACAGGGAGAAGCCAAAATATAGCCTTTCACTGCTGGGACTTTGGGCTATTTAATTATGGTTTTGTAAAGCATAAATGGATTATTCCTGCATAAACCAGCTGCCACAACTGACTTTAAAGCTATAGCCGGAGATTTTTCTCTGATGTAGGCCTCTAACAATCTTTAAAATAAATTCTACAATTTTAACATTAGGCTATAAAGCCTATATTTAATTAGTGAGCTATTACAACAAAAAACTGAATTGAAACTTAGTGTTTTTCTTATCGTAAATCGTATTTTCTTGGCGTAAACCACAGGATATTGAATGATATCCTCTAATAATCTTCGGGGTTTTCGCATTGATCTCCACGGTTCCTATGTGCGCTCGGTTCATGGGACGCCTGGAAGTTTCTGGAAAAAGCAGTGAAAGCTTTCCGGGGGTGAAGCTGAGGGGAGACTGACAACTTCCTCTGAGAGCTGCCACGTCTGAGCCCAGTCCCAGCTTCACTTCCTCCTCTGGAGCACCCAGCTATCAGGATAGCAGCGGAGGAGAGGGATACACTTGAATTTATGAACGGTAAATTTGAACAAACACCTTCTTTGGTTTTTCGGGGTTCGGATATCACAACAAACTAGACCGAGCTAGATAGCAGATGTTTCCCGTCACCTCGTCTGTCCCCGCTTCGACGAATAAGTCTTGGTGTATGCAAGACAAAGATACTCTCTCTTCCTCCTCCTCCACTTGTTCGTCTCTAAACTGGAGACCTTTCTTTTTGAAACTTCGCTGAAGTTAATTGTCACGCTGCTGTTTTTGGCGCAGTGGGTGAGATAATAACAATGTCGTCAAGTGGGGAGGAATTTACAAAATCAGGTTTACTGCTGTGGCACTGTATGAGCAGAGGCTGCTGTTTGCACAAGTAGGAGTTCAACAGCAAAGAGAAAACCCCGAGGCTGTGTTTATATTGCTTTATCTTAAATATGAACAGTGCAATAACAGCATGAGCAGCTATTACTCTCTTTGAAATCTGTAAAAAAAAAAAAAAGTGCGTTGAGTAGAGCTACATTACTTGCATTATGAAACAAGAGGAAGCTCTAATTGTTATGCATGCACAGTTTCATTTTTTTCCTCTTCTCTCTGCTTTCACACAGCTGCCATGCTGCTCAGAATTTCTTTCTATATCCTAATTTTGTCGCCAGCTCTCCTGGTGCAGGCCAGCGCTGCAGATTCATCCAAGAAGAGCCCCACTGCCAGCCCTATATCACACCCACCTGCCCTTCTGGGTGACCCCAGCTGGGCCCTGGGTCTGCGCCTGTACCAGGCCATCCGCTCTGATTCCAGCTCAGTGAACACCCTGTTCTCCCCTCTGCTCGTGGCCTCCTCACTTGGTGCGCTTGGTGAAGGGTCAGCGAGCGCCACTGCCAGCCAGCTCAAAGACCTCCTGAAGACTCCAGCCCCCGCCAAAACTGGAGCAGACCCTGCTGATGTTTTATCTGGGGCGCTGAAGAGCTTCACTAACGCCAATGGCTCGAGCTTTAACCTCCACACATCGTCAGCTTTGTTCTCCAAGCAGGCTCCTCAACTCAGCCAGAAGTTTGTGAAGGACGTCCAGGCTCGATTTAGATTGCAGCATCAGACACTGGAAAAGGGAGACTCCAAGGCTGACCTGAAGCAGCTCCACAGCTGGGCTAAAACTGGACTCGGTGGGCTTGAGGGAGCTTCTTTAGCAGCTGAAATCCAGGCTAAGGCTGGAGCAATGATACTGGCCAATGCACTGCACTTTAAAGGTGAGTAGAATAATGCACATATACACAAGTAAAATAGTTCCCACTTGGTCTTTTCTAATTGAGCTGAAGGAAGAAACAAGCATAGGTTACTGAGTTGGGGGCTGATATAGAGTATTTAATAAATAATAAAGACCATTGACTGTTAAATAATATGGACAGCTCATCTCTGACTACTTCCACTGCACTAAAGTGAAACCAAAGTAAGCAGCGATAATCCTGACATATTGCGCTGAAGACGTGCAGAAGTTAACTTACTAGTGAAACCACGGCTTGGCGCCATGCACACATGTAGAGTTCAACGACAGTAGAACAATAGAAAAAATCACTGTGAATATTAAATACATAAATACTGGAGTTCATCAGGTAACAACAGGAAACTGAGAATGTATAAAAAAAGTCCATAAAACCATCATATAAACCAAAATAAAACTCCTCGGTCATCAGCGTCATCATTGGAGTTAAGTCATTTGATGCAATAGTCGACAAACATGTCATAGCACTACAGTCAACAGAATGTTTCATTATAGTGATTATCTTGTGGCATATCTGATTGGATGTGAATGTGTCGCATAGAAGCCAGGCTGGACTGAGTTTTGCTGAAATAGACTGCTGTGCTCTGTAATTGTGGAGTCATTTGTAATTATGCTATGTCTCAGTACTGAAGTTGTGTGCTGCATTGCATGAGAAGTCTTTCAAGAGTTCAGTGTTAACACAGCAGTGAGACCCTACACGCCAGCATGCCCGCCACATAGTATGTGCCAGCATGCCCGCCAGTGTGCATGTCTGCCTGTGTGTGTGTGTGTGTGTGTGCAATGCGTTGGACTCCAGCTGGTGGACACAGCAAATAAAGGATGATTCTGGGGTCCATCACTGAGAGCTTATTCATCTTCCATTGGGGGTGATGTGTCATCTTAAATAATTGAGTAACAAGTGTCCAGACTCTCTCCCTCGGTGTCACACCTAACATCTGTGCATGGAGCGCTCCAAGTCTGCGGCGACACAGCTTGGCTCGGATCTGTGTTCTTTGTGACGTTTTGCAGTGGTGGAAGCTAGTCAAAGCTTCACGTCGGGGAGAAGCAGTAACTTAGTCACCCCATCTGTCATTTAACAGTCGCATCCCAAAAATATCATCCTCATTTGAAATTCAGCGTACAATCCTTTAATGTAACTTTAATTTTGCGGTGAAGGGTGTCAGTGTTTGTACAACTAGATTCACATAATGAGCCAAAGACATAGCTATTTTTTATATTCATGATAACTCTTCAGGAATTTAATCTACCATCTCTCCGTCTTCCTCAGAGCACAGCCAACATTTGCCTGCTGACGTAGAATCTCGTTTTTTATTTGCGGTCCTCACAAAAAGATTATGTGTTAAATATAGCCTTCTGTTTCACTCGTTCTTATTGTGGCTTGTGGCACAGTTTTTTGTGCTTTTGTCATTGTTTATCTCGAATCTAATCTACCCCGTCTCCTCTTCATCCCACATGTCTCCTGTTCACATCCTTATCTGCCTCTATCTGCCTCTATTCCTGCTGTTTCCTCCTGCAGATATTCTTTTTTTATTACATGCAAAGAAGGCTGCTGAAGTGAAAAACAGGTTGCCAACAGATAGACAGCCCTTTGAAAATAACATTCCCTGACAGACTATATATTTGATAAGCAATTTAATTAATTTTCTTTGTTTGATGTTTGACTTCATTACAAAATTAGTTTCTCTGTGAACCGACCCTCATTGGTCGGTTCATTAATTTTGTGGAGGAAATATACAAATTCGATTACACAGCAGATTGCAGCACACAAATTAGATTACTGAAAATTGGATTCCTTTAGTTTTGACTCATAATTTAAAAGTGGTCGATAGTTTGCCGCTTGCTCTTACAAGCCAACTCTGGTTTGTTCTAACTTTTTTCTTTATTGTCTTTCAGTTTAAGGGTCCTGAGTTCATAGTGTGTGATAATATACAGCCTTCAGAGATTGGTGCTGAAATTCTTTTGGCAACGGAACAGGATTTAACCTGGTTACCTGTTTCTATTTGTTTCACTTTTTTTGTACCCTTCAGTTCATTAATGATGAATACAAAAAAAGCTTTCTTTTCTGTTCTGCTCTTCACCACATTCAAGATAGAGAAGGTCAGAGGCAATAAGTAGTGGGACATGTTTTGCGGAACATGTAGCAAGCAAGAGGACTGCAAAGAAAGAGGAGGGGAATGAAGTAAAAAAAAGAATGGGCAAAAGTACAGATTGAACTTTGAGAAATGTAAAGAGAGAGAGGGTGGCTTGCTGAGAGTGAAAGAGATTGACAGACATAGTGGAGGGATGTAAAAAGGCCTACCTTGGGAGTTCCGGTCCACGCTAGTTAATTAATTCAGGCTTTGTTCCTGTTTTAGACAAACAAACACTCGAGACGGAAGAAGAAAAATAAGATTGTGAGGGAGGGAAAAAAAACAACAACAAGAGAGAAACTCATACACAAGATAACACAAAAAACATAGGGGACTAGAGGAGGGAAGAAAAGCAGGAGAGAACAACAAGTCCCCGCATATTTAACCTCTAATAATAGCTTCTGATGTACCACCATTTCTTGTAATCAAACGTTGATGCAGGAGGAGAGGGAGCGAGTCAGTCTCATTGATTCCTCCTCTGGTCTTTGCCTGAGGTTTACAGTATGAATTGGGAAATCCTTGAACTATTGGATTTCTTAGATCTGCATCTGTTTCATTCTTTATTGTTGATAGACGTGAATGAATTTGGTTTTCTGTGATCTTTTGAAATAAGATAATGTCATTGAAACTTGAACAGGCCTTGTTGTGTACACACAAGCCCACACACAGAGATCAACAGTCTTGACTGGTGAGGTCATGAAATCCCTGCCTGATAGCACTTTCTTAGCATTTGAACATAAGAATGAGCGCACACTGAGGAGAAAATTATTCATCATTATGACTTCATTTTAACAACACGGCTGCCACTTCAGGTAACCTTCTTAAGCCAGTTGTTTTTGAATTCCTGTGCAATCACATTTCACTCTCTGATCTTACAGGAAGTGTAGCCAATGTCTGAGACTTGAGCTAGCATGCCTGGGAGGGAAACTCACATGTCGTTTTTTCTGTGACTTGTAATTGGCTGGGGTCCAATTCGGCACTGGAAAGCTACCTCGAATACTGAAGCAATGATTTAATATATAAGTCAGTGTAAAAGCTTATTTTTCTCCAAGTGAAACAATTAAAAGCTGCACCAATTTTACACATGGAGTTCAGTTTACAAGTCATAAAAAGTGCAAGACAGTCAATGAAAGAAGTTATAGGATCTATTATGATTTTTGTCTGCTTTGATGTTTTAACTTTACAATGACTATTTTCTGAAATATATAAAATCATACAAGACTGGATTCATAAGTCTTGATCATTTATTGTAGCCACGATAGCATTTCTGTAATGATAGCCTCAATGTCATTGGTTTGTTTGGCCATCACGGACGATCTGACACCAGCATTGTCTGCTGTACGTCTACTCTTGACATGGTAATGATAAATGGACTCGAGCTTGTACAGTGCTTTTCTAGTCTTCAGGCTACTTAAAGCACTTTTACACCGCAGGTCACACCTACCCATTCAAACACTGATGGTAGAGGCTGCTTTGTGTCATTCACAAAGAGACATGAGTACCAGTCATAGTGTCCATCAGTATAAACTATTCCCATTCATACACACTTATACGCTGCCAACCAAGTGTCTAGCTCAAGGACACATTGGACATGTGGATTGAACCCCTAACCTTTTGGTTAAAAGACGGCTGACCCTACCAACTGAGCCACAGCCAGCCATGCAAGGGGTCAAACACACTCTACATCTACAAAGGTCATTTCTGTGACCACTGAAGTTGATATCAGACCGACTTTTATTGTAAATAAGTCATGCAAAACCAGAAAGTGTTTTTTGTTTGCATCAAACAACAGAAAAGTGTCAGCATTATGTTAAAATAACACACGTAAATCATTCAACCCTTGTTGTCATTAACAGGGTGTTAGCATGCCGGAGTGCCTTAATACAGACTGTAGTAACTTGGCAATCGCAGAAAGACTCGTCCTTAAGCATGTCTAGATTTGTTTAAGTTTTACTGTGAATGGGAACATTGTTTACAAAAAGAGCTTTATATTGTATTGGAGAAGAAATTACACTATTGATACCATAAACTCATTTAAGATTTCTACTAAAATAAAAAGTCATTATCTTTTCTGCCCCATGTTAGTTATCAGAAACATTGCAGGTTTAAAGCACTGAGGCATTGGCTTCACCCCCAGTAGGGGTGGCAGTAGTAGCTCAGGGTGGGGAACCGGTGGGTCGCCGGTTCAAGTCCAGGTGCGGACCATGTCTGGAAATTGGTCTGGTAGCTAGAGAGGTGTCCGTTCATTTCCTGAACTACTGCCAAAGTGCCCTTGAGCCCCCCCCCCCCCCTCCCCACCAGTTCAGGATCTCTCACTCTGACAACTCTCTATAAATACATCCAAAGGATCCTGTTTGTGCATGTGTGTGTGTAGCTTGTTCAACAACAAAGTGTAAAATTAAAATTGAATTTCCCCTCGCTGGATTAATGAAGTACATCTTCTTCTCCTCTTTCTTCTGAAACCCAGAGGATATTTGTCCTGGTATTACTCAAATAACAACATTTAGTATTTGAAGCTTCACTCTGTTTTCTGTCAGTTTGAATTTGGGACCTTTGTTCACTTCTACAAGCCATTCAAACATGTCACTTTGGAGTTTTGAAGCTTGCAATGGGATGGGTATAATTACAGTTATATTGTGACATTCTCAAGATTAATTGACTATTGATGAAATGAAGAATACAAGGCTCTTCACTTTTTGTCCTTTTTTTTAATACGGCTATTAAATGATAGAGCAAAACTAATTTGTCACTGGACTTCTTTTTGTGTCAAAATGATGTGTTTGGCCTTCTTGCACCTTAGTATTGTGTGATGAATGTGCTGATCTTTTTAAAAAGATTAATCAATAATAAAAAAAAAAAATTCTCATTTTTGGCCCTCTCTAGGGTGTCATTCACAAAGAGACATGAGTACCAGTCATAATCTTTTGACCTCCTGGCTCAATGTGTCTCTTGAACTATTGAATGGGGCAAGCAGCTTTGTGAAAGTGTTGTGAGGTAACAGTAATTCCACTCCTCTTAGACCCATCTAAATTGACAGCTGTCAGGGGGTTAGCAGGGTCGAGTGAGTGAACCTTATAACTGCCTCAGTGTCGCTCTCTCCCCTCATCAGCTTTGAAAGAAGAGAGACACCTTTTAATGGGCGGTAGATTTTGAGGAATCCTGAGCAATGCCAGCTAGTGTCACAGTGCATCATCTGTATTTATGAACATGGCATTGTTTAACCTGATGTCCACCTTTTCACCTCCATTAATCATTCAGCATTTTCTCACAGCCTATCCACGTCCAGCACACAGTATTCACAATGACTTCTTCCTGTGTGTGTGTGTGTGTGTCCAGGGCTTTGGGAGAGAGAGTTCAGCCAGGAGAGCAAAGATCTTCGTACTTTCTTGGGAAAGAAATACACCAAAGTGATGATGATGCACAGAGCAGGTAAAAAAAAAAAAAAAAAAAAAAAAGAAGCACAGTCTGTCGCTGTTGTTCTCCATCCAGAAAAATAAGTGCAGCAAAAAGCAATTTAGTCCTAAAATGCCTGGAACATCTGTAAGGTCCAATCTGCTTCCCTACTATTTATCACTGTTTACCTTATGACTTATTTAACATGCACTTCATATTTTATGAATCGTCTTGCAACAACAGCAAAGCATAGTTTGTTTCTGCTGTAACAGCAGTAAAAGATGTAGGAAAAGGATGGATTGTATTTGCTTAAATATTATATCATAATGCCTTTTCTAATTTATGACAAAGTTTATTTCAGTGATTCATTGAAATCCTATCAAAGAAATTCTACCAGATACGTGTGTTGCACATCTGCTCCGCTCTGTTACAGCTCTATGCTCCCTCGTCCGACAATCAATCAATCAATCAATTTTTATTTGTATAGCGTCAACTCATAACAAGTGTTGTCTCGAGACACTTTACAAAAAGCAGGTACAAGACCTTACTCTTTGTCTTTTAACATTACAAAATACCATACTTATTGCTTTATTATAATCACCCACAGGCTGCGTTTTCTGAACACAGCACGGAGAAGCACAGCCGGACAGCTGGAGTTCCCGCAGTAATTTCAGAAACAGTGCAAGATAATGAGATATATGTGGTTAAAGACCCTAAAAACCCTTATAAACACAACAACAAACACACATAAGGTCATTGTTCTGAACCGTCAAAACAGAGCGGATTATTCTGAAGATTGTTTTGAAAAATTTTGGTGTGTGACTTCCTGTCCCGCTCAATCTGCTCAGTAGAAAAATGGATGCACCGTGCTACATTAAATTAATGCCAAAAATAGAATCCTTGCGTATCTGCTGCAGAGGGCTCTGGCCTGCCGGAGGTGGGAGGGAGCTGAGACGCAACGAAGTGGAAGCACACACATTGACTAAAGTAAAAACCTATCAGCTCCATTGTTATTTTTGGGCATTTTGTGCCTTTAATGGAGAGATAGGACAGTGGATAGAGTCGGAAATCAGAGAGAGAGAGAGTGGGGAATGACATGCGGGAAAGGAGCCATAGGTGGGATTTTAACCCGGGCCACCCGTTTGGAGGACTACAGCCTCTGTACATGGGGCGCAAGCACTAACCACTAATTCACCAGCCCCCCCATATAACCCTGTTTTCCTACCCTGTTTTTAATATTTCCCTGAACAAATTTAGAAGAAAACTAAACTCAAAAGCAAAACATTTACATTATGCTTTCATTCTCTACTTAACTCTCCTGTGTTGTCTTCATCCCGTTGTACTCCTCTGCCTGACCTCTCCTTCAGGTTTGTACCGTCACCATGAAGACATTGCAAACATGCTGCAGGTTCTGGAGGTGCCTCTATGGGGAGGAAAGGCTAGTGTTGTGTTCCTGCTGCCCTTCCATGTTGAGGGTCTGGAAAGGTTAGACAAGCTTCTGACCCTGGAGCTGCTGACCAAGTGGCTGGAAAAGACCAATAAGACCAGTGTGATCATCTCCATGCCCAAGGCCAACATCACCAGCACATTAAGCCTGCAGGTCTGTAAAAAAACGCTTTTGATTATTATAGGTGAAAGATTTAGAGATACACCAACTCATACATGTTCTAGTAGACATAGTAAACTCCCCAAACTGTTTTGATGTCTTAAGAGTTAGGGTTGTTTAAATTTAGGCCGCAAAGGGGTTCTGGTGAATATTATTCAGGGTAGGCCTGGATGATAGATAACAATAATTATCCTGTTAACATTTTTCTCAGTAGAAATATAACACATTTTTGATAAATGTTTGATAGATTTAAAACTGTAATTACACCAACCAAACACTGGAGAATGGGGGGCGATTATGCACCTTATATGCTACTTGCACATAGTTATTTTCAGAGGATATACTTGATTTCTATTACATTTAAAGTGTGAAAAATCACATATTAAGCCTTTAAAGAGAAGATTAAAAAGACGACAAACAGCCAATCATGTTGCAAGGGCAAGGGTAGGAAGGCGTTACAGATGTTTTGAGCTAAATGGAAACAGCCGTTATGAGCGATAGCGACTCTGAAGGAAACGCTGCCTACCAACTCAAAGCATGGAGAAAACATCTTCAACAAGAAAGGTTACTCAACTTGAGGAGTTGGGAGATATTTTGGCTATTTACAGTCCGACAAAAAACAGAGGAAAGTGTTCTGTAAACTGTGCAGCTGAAACAGGCAACACAATGAACCTTTTCCATCATTTTAAACAATATCACCCGTTAGAACACATCGAAGGACAGAAATGACCAAACACCCAGAAGTCAAAATTAAAGAAAGTAATAGTAGTAAAGAAATTATGATTTGACATTTTTTGTGATAATTATAGACATCGACGTATATGACATTTTTTATCCTGATAACATTTTTAGTCATATTGCCCTGCCCTAATTCAGAGAAATAATGTCATTGCTGATGAAAGTTAAGGGCCAACACAATAGTACAGGGATCTCTGCACTTTGTTCGAGTAAACAAGATGTAGCTTAATTCAGCTGGTTCATTTGTTTTATTTGTGATTAAACGTAAGCGATGTGATGCAAGAAGCTCTCAGCCACTTTTATTTATTTCAAAGTAGCTCCCGGATGAAAAGATGTTGAAGACCCCTGGTTGCAGCCTAATGCATCATGCCTGTGTTCTGCAGCAGGCAGAGGTGTAAGTGTGACATGTTAGTATGAAACACTGCTGATAGCTTGTTGCTCACCTGAGAGGTAGAGTGACTTCATGTGGAAAAGTGCTGATCAAAGAGGCTCCAGTAGTTTTTCTTCATGTGACTGTCTGCACTGTGTAGCACATCTGTGACAGCTTGTTCCACTTCAGGGTTATATCTTAATTCCAGGTACGTGCTGTAGGTTTGTGGTTGCATCCTTTTTTTTCCTCTTCCCTGTGATTGCTATCATTATTGTATGGCCTGGCTCAGGTTAAACCTTTGTAAAGTTGTAGACTGAGAATGAACGAGCTCTATATTTTAACTCCAATGATCTGACAGTCAGCTAACAAGACAAAGAATACTCTGAATAGACTCTGTTATTGAGACATAACATAAGAGGAATATGAAAAAATAACAAAGAATAAACACAAAATCTGTAATATTTCTTTTTACACGTCTTCCTTTTTGTTTTCTGTTGCTTAATTTTTTAGAGGTGGGGTAAAAAATCAATACAGTATGGTATTGCGATATTTTGTGTGTTGATATAATATCGTCCCAGGGCAGCCAAGAATCGATATTTTTAATATGATATTTTAGATGTGCTTTTTTAATTTTTAACTGCTGAAGGGGTTGTACTATTTATTTTGAACAAGTCGCATGGTTAAGAACTTATGTTAAAGTTCAATTAGACTGAAATACAAATAAAACGACAGAAGTGAGAAGAACAGACTGAGAATTGTATCTTATTTGACGAAACAGTTCTTGATTTAGTTTAGTGTAGTGGACATAATGTGCAGTTAAAAAGCTTAATCGCAATATTTTGTATCGCAATTCTCAGCATATCGCAAAATGTTAAAAATCCCAATAGATCATTTCACGTCTCGAGTATCGCCATAATATCGTATCGTGGGGCCTCTGGTGATTCCCACCCCTATCATACAGGGTCAGCTCTCATTCCCTTTAAGAGCCAGTATGCATAAAGGCTGGCGTTGGGATTTTTTGCCTTTTTTGTGATTCACACGGTGGATTTGATTCTTTATTCTTAAATATTATGAACTGCGACTTCAGACTTTAGTTAACCTCCTGTTAGTTATTCCCCTGAGCCGTGTTTACATCAGGTCAATTTACATGCAAAGTTAAGCTACGAGCTAACTAAAGTGTGCTAACATAAGCCTGCTTACATAATGATGCAGACCACAGGCAGATTTAGCTCGAGCAAAGGACAATTTTGAATGGTGCTTAATTATGGTGTGTTCCATTTGATACTCCTTCGTGTGAACACAAGTGGATGGGGGTTGTAGGTGTGCAACTGGAGGAGAGCGGAGGATTCACTTTGGCACAGGTGTCACCAAACAGCAGTTGGTTTGGGTTTCATGGTGGTTCTCAAGGGCGACATCTACTAGATCAAAAAGTTGCACATTCTTCCTTGCAGTGAACATATCTGCTGGAATCCATGGTTTTATTCTTCTAATCCGTGCATAATGTCTGTATTTATATCTTGTCATTGTAAATCATAGCTCTGTTTAGGAATAACTACAAATCAAACTCTGCTGAATAAGGTGTAAGTGTGTGAGTGCTTCTGTTTCTGCTCATATGACGCATGTTGGATAGCTCAGCGTCATTAAAAACTCAACTTAAATGTATCAGCAAAACATATTTAAGTGAAGAGTTATGGAGCTGCTATGCTGCAACAGCACATAGCAGGGCTATGAGGGCACACGTTCATCTGCTATTTACACCATGACAAATGTGTCAGGTGGAAATAGGAAAGATTTAGAAATAAAAACAAACTAATATTAGAAATTGAATCAGCCTTATTTCCAAAATCATCTTACCTACCCTGGAAGCTGCTGGTGTTTTGGGTGTTCTTTGTAGCGGTCCATCAAAGTAGAAGTGGTTGGGTCTTTTTTGATGGTACTCTGGTCATTGTTTCCTTGATTTGCAGTTGGCACATCAGCCTGAGGTAAAGATTGGATTCACAGTTCATTAGACGATGACCGGAAACCACAGGCTGTTCAGCTTTCTAATATACTAGTGGAATTCGACAGATTAGGTCCTATATGAAGCTTTGATTGCAGTTTCATTGAAATGATAAGACGTCTCACATCTCCTAAAAATCTGGTCGTCATTTTAACTTCTTCATCTTGTTCTTTAGTTTGTCCTTGTCTTGTCTTCTTTGTTCTCTGCTTTTGTTTTGGCCATCTCCTCTCTCTGGCTTTGACTCTGCTTATCTTGATTCTCTTCTATCAAGAGAATTGTATTCCCTATTCATGTATTTCCTCCTTTCATTGCTCTGTTACCTCCTCTCACTCTGTCCTTGCTTCTTGTTGCGCTGCCTCCTTACTGTTTGGTCTGCGTGTCACTTCTTCCTCTTTTACTGCTTCCTTAAGGAGTTCTTCACCTGTGACCTCAGCGTCTTGCCTCTTTCTCTGCCTCTTTGGAGCTTGTTGCTACTGAACAAGTGGCCTTGCTTGCCCCCTTCCAGTTCATGGTGGATACTGACACCCCAAAGTTCAAATGTCACCCCTTCACACAGTTCTCCTCTACTCAATGAAGCATTGGACATCCAGCTGTACTCACAGCATTGGCTGTAACAGACTTCAGCAGTGAATCAAACCCTGACTGCAAACAGGTCAAGAGGGGCTCGAGGATGACCATGACATGGTCCACAAACCTCCTGTGCAGGAGCACAAAGTTTATTCCACAGCCCTGCTGGCAGTCTGGCTGCTGCTGTTGACCTCAGAGCCAGCCGGTAGCTGGTCAGTTTCCAAAGTCTATGCGTAACGATAATACGAATGGGAGTCTGTTTGTTTTGTTTTATTTTGAAATTGACCAGAAGCTCTCTGCTGTTTTCTTGTCTGACTTCTGGCCCAGGTCGATCTTTTCTGGTCAGCTTGATGCGTGCTTGCAATTGTCTCCGTCTTAGAGACTAGACTAGGTGTGTATTTGAAACAGAGTGGAGTAGAGTGGCGCTGCTGGCACGCTCCGGTGACAGAACACAGCGCGTGATGTGGAAACCGTAGCTTAGACTAAAATGGCAGCAAACGGCTTCGTAGTGTGCAGAGGACACTGTTCAGTTAAATTCAAGTCAGATCATTCACAATTGTCAATGGAAAACTTCCAGAGTCCAAGGTTGAAGTCGGTTCTGTGTTTCAGTTCAGTAGCAGCTAAATCATAACAAATATTCAATAAACACATGCTAACTAGGAAAGGGAGAGGGAATCTGCTCTTGTGCAGTTGTACAACCAAAATATCAAACGTCAGAGATTCCACTGACCGGTCAGGAGCAGCTGATCAGGCTGTGATTGGCCCAGAAATCAAGACCAAATCACACTGAAATCATACTGTGCATGTTTGGCTTAAGTCTACATTTTGAATGCTGATGTGAGGATTGCATTCAGTCCTGTGGCTAATTTTGGATCTTTATTTTAAGCTATTTCTTACCTTGCATATTCTGCACGTCGGATGGAAATTTTGTGTGCTGACTTCAGATTAGCTTAAACAAGCTAGCTGTACACACTGATTGCTATGTGGAGGTTGTCTATGTTCATATTGTATGCATGTGAACGCTCAGACTCTGGTTTTAGTACTCATAACAAACTCTGGCGCTTTCTATTAACATTTTCTGAGCCATACAAACTCTGCATCAGCTCAGCGTTTATTTCCCAAGCTCAAAACATTTGCAAATTGAACTTTGCAGGGATGCATCTTCAACTCACTTCCCACAACTTACATCGAACTAACGTCTGTTTGCTTCCTCTTACATCCTTCCCCTTGAATTTGCAGTCACTCTGTTGTGAAATTTTTGCATCACACCCAGTCTGAGCACTCTGAGTCAAAGAGAGATACAATAGGTTGTGGTTTAACACTTGTGAATGAGTGAGAAAGATGGAGGAGAGGGTTAGTTGGACCTGACAGTTACAGAGGGCATGCCAGTAAAGCCCATTTCCCCCGAGCAATGTACACTGACTGAAACCTATTACCACATCCTCTTTAGATGTACATTGTAACCTCATCATGGACTGATGAAATCCACTTTGCCCTCTTTTTTAGTTTAACAAACATCTCTTTAGAGCTGTGCTGCCATGTTATTTTGCTAGACGTGCCCTGAAGAACAAGCTTTTGACATTAACATTGTCGGGACGCTCTGGGGAGAAGGCTGTAATCTAGAACTAAGGCTTGAAACAACTCCCCTTGACACAGCTATGACTTTGCCAGGGAAAAGAGCAGAAAACATTCTGTTGCATACAAATGCTCTTATGTCTCTGCAGGAGAGTTTTGCCCAACGTAAGAAAAAACTTTTCCCTCACGTAAATAAGTAAAAGTAGCTGTACTTTGCTCTCATTATGTAACCTAATTATGGATAAGCACTTCAATGTTTTGGCTGCTGTTTCTCCGACTCGTCACGAGTTGTCTCCCTCCGTTTGCTCTCTCAAGAAAAAAAACAAACAAGTGCATTTGAAGAATCATTATGAAAGGGCTTAAGCTCTGAGTAAACCCTCAACCCACTCCAATCTTATTTCGTCTGTCTGCCCAACCCATTTGGCCAGTGACAGCCCGCCATATCTTCTGCGACAATCATTTTTCCAATTGGGTCAGGCAAATAATTGCTCATCACCGTGCGTTAATGCTGTTTACCACTCTGTCTGTCAGTGCTTGGGACGGCCATGGACTCCTGAGTAATCTCAGGGCGGCATCTGGGCAAACAGAAGATCATAGAAGAGTGCGTGTGTGTGTGTGTGTTTGGATGTGTGTGTATGTCAGCCAGAACACAAGTGTCCACTGTTTGAGGCAAATGAGAACAAACAAAATCAGGCACCTCTGAGCCTTTGCTTGGATTTGCTACATCTAAACACACCCACCCCCTCCTTCACCTCTGTCCCTTTTTTCTGCCAGATAAATCCCAGAGATCTAATTCCTTTTTGTAGGTCTCACCTGTGACTGTAATACGCCATCACTCAGTAAACGCACACTGGCTCTGCTGACCTAAATAGGAGTAACATTCTGCAGGCAAGTGAGCAGGAGAGGTTGAGGAGGACGAGTGGGGGTCAATGATTGCTCGGGGACAAGGTTGAGAGTCACAGAACTATATTTAGCTGGAGAATTCTCTGTTTCTTTTCTTTTTCATCTCCCTGTTTGCTGTGTTCTCCTCTGGTGAAGGGCGGACTGTTGGAGTCTGTAGCCAAAGACAGAGAACCCTCTTAACAAGCCTGGCCCAGAGGTCACAGAATAAACCACCCTCATCGCTCTCCCCCTCTGTCTCTGATCCAATGCTGACCAGGCCACATGCACGCACACTCTAATGGTCGAGCTTCTGCTTCTTTTTTTCTTCAGACTGTATCTGTAGTCGGTGACTAAGACGTATGAGTGTGCACCGGAGAGCTCACTCAATCATGGCTAATGAGGTCAAAAGGCCATCAAATATTTACAAGAGCACACTCCACAGTATACAGTGCAGAAGGACAGCTCTGTGTCCTTTGAAATAATCAAATGTGCTTCACGGCCATTAGTTAAACATCTGACTAATTCTATGACTCCCTTGTCCTTTTTCATTTGTGGTCAAATTGCCTTGAGGAATAAAAAAAAAAACGATCATGTTTGTATCTGAGCAACAGAGCACAAAGAGGTAAAAGCTCATGTAAATAAGACATCCGATAGTGCTATTGCTGATGAGCCTCAATAAAGAGAGGAGAAGGCTTTGAAGGCCCCGCGAGAGCTGATGGAAAGAGAGATGTGTTTTTCTCTGTAAAGCCTGCATCATATGTGTCCATGAAATGGAGCTGTGATGATGCCAGTGCCGCATACTGCATACTTGAAACCACCCACGCACGATGTTAAGGGCAGTATTGAATTAAGCAGAACATGTCTGTAGCTGTTAAATGTGGCAACAGCTTAAACGGATCATTTGGCCAGTGGGTCTGGTAAGCTGGAGAGAAAAATGTGCAGAAAAAGTGGAGGCAAGAAAAGTTTCATCCCCTAGGGTCTTATAATCGTTTTGACAATTAAGGCATCAATTGATTGGACCAACAGGCTTGTACAACAAAGCAGGATTTGGGGTTGGCATGGTCAAGTTTGACTTTAAACTGTATAAAACATGCAGGTAGTCTAAGTGACATCACTCATTGGTTTTTGAAGAGGTGTTAATAAGCCCAATGATGGCGGTCACCACAAAGAAAATTCTGCATTCACCTTACTTTTGGTTAAACAGACAGAGGTCACTGAGGCAGGAAGCAATCTTCCTCACAAACAGCAACAACACGCTCACCTGTGAGACACGCCCCTAATTATCCATATATATGAAATATTTAGATAAATATAAGAAAATAAAAATTGTTCTGAAAATAATTCTAGCAGTACAGTGTGTACCAATGAAGTATTGATACCAATGTCTTGGAATGGAATAGGATGTAAACGTGTTTATTTCTGCTGTAAAAACTGATATTCTAATATGTGACCTAATGGCTATTCTTTGGCTTTTACAGCTGGCCTCAAGTGGACACTTGAGGAACTGCAGTTTCCACTTCTTCATAGGCTTTGTTTTATAACAGCAGAGGTTGCTGCTTGAGTCTGACCCTGTCTTTTCAGGGATAAGGCAGTGTTTCACTTCTTACCAGGGTACATGGCATTAGTTAATCATGCTGCTCATGTTTGCATTTAGACATCAGTCCGTATTAAAGCGCTGCTGCCTGATCGATCAATTGTCTTAATCCTGGAGCTTGAGCAGATCATGAGAGGGGAGGAGAGCAAGAGTGCTGAGAGACTGACACAGCATTCAGGCTTCAGAAACTGAGCATTACAATGATAATAAAATGTATATATTTTGCTGTATTTTTCCAATATCATCCTAAAGTGCTCAGTACATTGTTATCTTTGTACTCATTAGAAATGACAGTAAGCCTTGAAACATCAAATTACATTTTTATCAGAGCTGTCAGCATTAACGAGTTAATCACGATTAATTTAGGACTCAAACTAATGCATTCATATTATAAGCTCACTGTGGATAAGCCTCTGCAGAGTCTCGCTGTAGTCACAGTGATAGAAAAGAACGACACTGCTGCGTCTTTGAGTTTTTTAAGTGAAATGAGACATTCAGAGTCAGAAGTAATGTCCAACATATGACATTAAACATTTCACTTTTGTAATTTTCCTTTTTGCTGTTTTTATATAGTTTTGATCTGTAAAAAGTTCCTTTTTTCTATGATTCAGTTATTTCTGTTACCTTTGATCTACCAGAAGGTCCTTACTTTATTTCAAAATAAAAGCAGGGTTCAATCTATCAATTAATCACATTTAAAAAATGTCATCGTTTGACAGCCCTAATTTTTATTGTCCCTTGTGTCCATTTGACACTGCCAGGGCTGTGTTAGTCTAAAACTTTTAATCCTGCTGCAGCAGATTTATGATTGGAATAAACACTTTTTAATAACAGTCAGATTTAATCATGCACTAATAATGGAGGAGAATTAGGCACATTTTTCTGCCAGTTGTCCCTTCCTCATTTTGCAGCTGCAGCTGGATTATATGTTCAACCTCTTTTTGTATATATAATGTTTATAAAGAAGAATAGCATAAAGTATTGTTTATAGTAACATAGTTTGTTTAAGGTAGCATTTTCTATTCTGCTTCCATAGACTTGTTGCATCAGGTCATTTACTGCAAACAGAGGCCCTTTCATATAAACACACAACAAGATGAGACAACTTCTTCATTGAACCAGTTCATAACTGGTGCCATGTGATCCAGTTAATGAACCCAGACAAGAAATTAAATCCTGGGTTTATCGTTACAGGTGGATGGGTTTGTTTAGTCTGGGTCGGGTGGTGTTTCTTCCACTTTGTGACAATTAAAATAATGAAAGTCTATGTTGGTTAAAAGCCTTCAATAAAATATAATCTTACATTAGCCAACACTTACATTCCCAAAGTTTCTCTGACTCTATCTTGAGAATGTTACTGCCATCGTCTATTCATTCACTATCTCATCTAAATTAAATGTTACCTTTCTCTCTTTGTCTCTTCATTGCACATTTCAAGTTGGACTGATTTGACAGATTTTCATTTCTGTTTTTGCACAGGAACATGTTTTTTTGTTTAAGTTCTTACACAGTAGAAGGAAAAGGATAAACTTACTTGTACCGAGGAAATTTGCTCTACTGCATTTCCAAAAGCTATACATTGAGGATTCAATTCACAGACATAAAACATCACATACATCAATTAAAAAAGTAATTTGAAAAAGATACACAAAGACATTCAGTAATACAAAATAGTGATTAAAAAGTGTCGTTGGCATTTACTCCTTATAGAATATGTGATTAAAATCTGTACTTTGGGTGTGATAGTTATGTGGGTTCTTTGTTGGGGTTAATCATTTTAAAGGGGACATATTATAAAATGTAAAGAGACACACACACCAAAACGGAGCGTTCTGAGAGAGCTGGTTTATACAGGGTCACAAACCTTCTCTGGTGCTTGATTCATGTTATATTTTGACCAAAGCACAGCTCAGATGTTTCATTTAGACCACAGGGGACTGTTTAAAAAGGTGGAGAAGGGAGATAATATGTCCTCTTTAAGATTGCGAAAGTGCAATGCTTTGCAAGCAACAGCAGATATATAAAAAAATATATAGCTTAAGTCTTAATGCTTTATTCTTTTCTTTCTTTCTTTCCCATCATGATTATTAAGGCTGCTCTGTCTTTTAGCATCAACCTCTGTGACTCCTCACACATAGAGCTGTAACATGTCCCGGCTGCCACAACCCATCCTCATAAAACCCCCACAGGTACTCCCAACAAGCTACTTAGTGGGCCCAACCATCGAGCTGAAATAATGTGATGTGGAGTACTGCACGCCTGAGGGTTCATGCCATGCTACCTCAGGCCCGTGGTAGAATAGGCTGCTGTGGGCCAAGTAAGCCGTACACACACAGTAAGGAAACCACCAGCTGACGGTGCCTGTGGCTCTCACTCGCAGACAAATAGCCCGCTGATGTTGTGTGCGAGGCATCAGCAGTCCGCCCCGTGCTGTTCCATCCAAGATTCATGTGGTGCTACAGAGAGAAAGGGCAGCCAAAGAGCACCTCCCAAAAGGTTTTGTTTTTTTTCCCTCCCCATATAATGCAGTGCAACACCTCTGTGATGCACAAGGCCTCTGTAGACTCCTCACACTCATGGCCTGTTTCCCCCCAGTGCAACCACAGGCTCTTTGAATTTTTAAACATGTTTTAGCATCAAATAATAAAAATTAACCAGGTGCTTTATCCTTGACATGCAGCATGAGAGAGTCAGCTAGGGAAGCTAGGTCATCTGGGGTTAGTTAGTACTATTTATATGCTTCATAGAGGCATATAAGAGACTGGGAAGTGAAGTGAAGAGACTGACAGGATGGAATGAGCGGCAAGACTTGTGTAAATCAGTGTACTTCTTGTGATGAAAGATACAACAGAAAACTCAAAGTACTTGGTCTTCTCAATTCTCTGATTTTTTTTGAAATTTTCAAAATCCAAAACAAAAAACACCAACCAGAATTGACATTTTTAGACGCTTCAAATCCATTAATACCCCTTTACCTTTTCTGAAGATTATTTCCTTTTTAATTTGTGTTGAAAAATGATGCCAATGCGGAAGTGCACAATCCTGCAGTTGGTCAAGGGTCCGCTTGAGGCTGGTAGTGTCATACACACCCCATTTAAAAAAAAAGCCTGTTTTTACAGTAGAAATTAACATGTTTACAGCCTGGTACAAAAAACAAATTTGTCTGATGAGTTATTGTCCTCATGGGCACAGACTTTACGGGGGGGGGACATTTTTTGCAACACATCCGTTTAGACTTTTTCAATGTTGGGTGTCATCCATAGTTAGGCGCGTAGCTGACCAGATTGACAGGTGGAAACGATGCCATGTGTTTGTCTAGACGCTTACAACTGTCAGCTCCAGCTCTAAGCCTGTTGTTAGGTTGACTGAAAGTTAGGCTGAGTTAGAAATTTAGGCTTTGTCCATTAATATTTTACAGTCTGTGGCATGGACAAAAAAAGAATAAAGAAAGCAGCCACTGCTCCTCACACCTACATTTGTCTTCCACAATTCCAAGAATCTGCCACCTTGGCTTGTTTTTGTTTCCTTTTTAGATAAGGAGCCAAAAAAACAGAAAATGATTGCCGATGGAGATTGAGAAGTCGGGAGAGTGCTGTATACAAGGTGGGGGGTGAACCGGCCTGTCAAAGACGTAAAGGATGAGGCAGGGAGGAAAAAGACTGAGTTAGGGGGCAGAGAGAGAGATGGAATGGGATAAAATAGAGGCACATGTGGGGGCAGATGAGGAATGAGGATGGCAGAGCAGCAGAGGAAGACAGTGATGTAGTGGTAGAAGAGAGGAGAAATAATGGATGAGGACAATAGAAGTGCATTAGAGCAGGAGGTGGCATGTGTGGAGGGGAGCTAAGCATGAAAACAGTAGACAACTGTATATACATCTACTCATTTCATGTTTGGCCAATAAGCTGACATGATCCAGTTTAACCTCCTCTTTCATGCACAGCTCAACCTTAAAGTAGAAGAGCAGACGTTCTATATGGATTATTACAATTGTCCATTAGTGTGTGGCTTTGTGAACTCAGCAGAGCTCTAACAATGTGGTTTTTAGAAAAACGAAAACCCAGTCAGCCAAGCAGCACCCACAGAACATTTCCCTTCACTCAGACAACTCATCCAAATGATTTTGTGTTCCTGTCAGCCGGTAAGAGATATTTCCAATAAAGAGTTCAATCAGCTGAAGTTTAAACAATGCTTGAAAACAATATCTTCTCCCACTCGTCTCTCTCTCTCTCTCTCTCTGCAACAAACTTTTTTTTTCTTTTCTCCAGCCGTGGCCTTCTGCACATCCACATTTAAGTTCACAGCGTCACACACTCACACACACCTCCACACATGCTCTCATCTGGCCCCTGGAGAAGCCTGTCACTGTGAGTGGCCCTCTGCCATTGGAGGATAAACTACCTGTCATGCCGACGACTTTCTGTGTGAATTCATATCAGAGGCAAAACAAAGGAGGTGCTGAGGTCACGGGGCATCACTCTTAAATTATTCATCCTCTGCTTCCTCCTTCTGAATTCCTCTCAGCCTGTCGCCCACTTTGTTCTGCCAGCTCACAACAAGGGCATCTGTCAGCCTCAGTCCCAACCTCAATCTTTGGGGGATATACAGTAAATAAACATTTCTGTGAAAAAAAAACCTATTTAGTGAAGTTACTGATTGACTTGTTCAGTAGGGCATGTTTATAGTTAATCAGTGAATGTCTCCCACCTCTGAAGGTCACTGCATCATGAAATTTTAAAATGTGCTTTCCTTTCCACTCGTTGTTTTGTCGTCCTGCGTGCATAATTGATCAGCGTCCTGGCAGCTGTTTGTTCGCACACTCCTCACAGGATGTCTCCATGTTGTACGCATACAAGATTGAGAATTATTCAAGGCACTTTCATGAATTCCATCGCTCTTGTTTTTTTGTTTTTTTTCCACACATTTCAGAAGCAGTTGTCCGCCCTGGGTTTGACCGACGCTTGGGACCAGGACCTGGCTGATTTCTCTGGGGTGTCAGAGCAAAGCAAAGGGACGCTCCACCTGGGCGACGTCTTGCAGTGGGCTTCCCTGGAGCTGGCTGCTCGAGCTGGGGAAGGTGACGCAGAACTTGAGGAGGAACACATAGAGAAGCCCAAGCTGTTCTACGCCGATCACCCGTTCATCATCTTTGTCAGAGACAATGCTACAGGCGCCCTGCTGCTGATGGGAGCTCTGGACCATGCAGAGGGAGAGCCCCTCCATGATGAGCTCTAACACCCTCCTGACTTATATCTGGCTTTGTCTCTTAAGACACTCCCTTCTCAAAGACTACTCATGGTTTCTAAGTCGAGACATTGTCATTCACTGTGGCAGCCTATCACATCAGACTATGGCTGGCTGTCACACGCTGACATTGCATCGTCTCACGCTGACTGACACTGACACTGCCGAACCCGACACTTACACTTACACAGTCACAGTCACACACACACACACACACACACAAACACACATTCCAACACAGACATGACAAACTCAAATGAAAAATACTGTATCAGACATTACTGAAGTCGACAGACACAGAGAGAAAAAACAAAAGTTACTTGGCGAGACTCCCTGCTATTTACACATGTGCACCCACACACACACACACACACACATTCAAGGTCTCAGTGATGAAGTCAACACAAAGCAGAACGACAAACAAGAGTGCAGTGCCAAACACTAACATGCAGACGAGCAGAAGTGGTTACACTGACACAACACTTACCAAAGCATCGACAGAGAACCTGAAGAAGAGAGGCTCCCTGTGACACCTGAATCCTCCCTGTCAGGCAAAAGTGTGTGTGTGTGTGTGTGTGTGTGTGTGTGTGTGTGTGTGTGTGTGTGTGTGTGTGTGTGTGTGTGTGTGTGTGTGTGTGTGTGTGTGTGTGTGTGTGTGTGTGTGTGTGTGTGTGTGTGTGTGTGTGTGTGTGTGTGTGTGTGTGTGTGTGTGTGTGTGTGTGTGTGTGTGTGTGTGTGTGTGTGTGTGTGTGTGTGTGTGTGTGTGTGTGTGTGTGGACCTCACAGATCAAGGGTGCCCATGCAGCCGCTCTCAGACTCCCCGACCTGGCAGGGGCTGATTGCCGGGTCCCCTGGGCTACATCTCAGTAAGACTGATGGATCAGCCAAGTGCTTATTGATGAGCGAGCTCAATGCTAATGGCTGTAATGAGTCACACGGCCTGTCAACAACACGGAGAGGACGGGGAAACCTTTTAATCTCTTAATACCATCAGGGATCCATGTCACTGTGATGCCACTGGATACAAACATCTCTGACATAGCTCGACTTAAACGTCTCAACTTCATATTTAGAATGATTACAGCATTATTGATTTTCATTTGTATACTTTGTTTCTTAAAGCCACAGAGTGAGTGGTTGAGATATGTGAGTGAACTAAAGTAGATACTGCTCACATTAAGGTTGTATATTTGATAAGATGAACTTCAGTGTCAGTATATTTATCACTGTTTCTCCCAGTCTTAAACCAACTGAATGAATGTTATCAATATATTTGTATTTCCTGACTGCACTGACACAGGCAAAAGACAGGAGACTATTTTAGTTTTTTACCCTGAAGCAATTTGGCCGACATTGAGCCTCAAGGTTCTATAGAGGGATATTTAGAGACCTGAACTGGGATCATCAGTTATTACATTTTGAAGGACATGCTAGGCTCCTAGTAACAGTTCTGTCACACTTTCTGATCGTCTCCAACGAAGAATAACCATTCCACATATGTATGACACAAGTAAAGGAATTTAAAAGAGTCCCTCAGCATCATACCAAAAGTTGTGTGTCTTGTTATTTCTGCCTTTTATTTCTGTAATACAAAAAACTAAATAACAGGAGACACGGCAACAGACAACAGGATGTTGGTTGTTTTGTAGGTTTAATCACATTTGTTACAGATGGAATTTGCAACATCTAGGAGGAATGCTCACTAAGTCTTGTGACTGCTTTAAACAACATCAACAAACGTATACTCACACCTGTATGTTGTACATGACTTCTTCATACTCCATTCTTTAAGTAAAAAAAATCACTTTTTATTTTCATTACTATAGATTGTTTCATACTTTAATGAAATACTTAATAAATATTTTATGATCATAAAAGCCTGAGTGGTGATGGGTGACTTGGGTTGGGAACCGGAGGGTCGCCGGTTCAAGTCCCAATGCAGACCATAATATGGAAGTTGGTCTGGTAGCTGGAGAGGTGCCAGGTGCCTTACTGAATACTGCTGAACCTAAGCTGCTCTGGTGCGCTCCATGTGTAGCAGTTTGTAGCAGCCCCACTCTGACATCTCTTCACTAATGCTCGTCCACAGCTCCTGTTTGTGCATGTGTGTGAATCAGACCTATGTGTGAGAAGCATGTCTCTAAAATCAACTCTAAATCATTCACATACATCGTGTTTACACCCCAAAGTGTTCTAATGCGTGTTTGTGTGTGTGTGTTCATGTGTATCTATTACTCACACTCCTGCAGCAGTATCTCCACTTCACAACTTCTAAAATGTCTTCTCCATTTGGACTGCGGTGCTCCGCCATCATCATCTCCAGCCCTCCAATAGACATCTCCACAAACTTGTTTTTTTCCTCCTAGCATGCTTTACTGTGCATCTGCAGGGCCCTACACTCACGCCCTTTTATGGGCACGAGTGGGCGGTGCTATTTGGGAACAACAGGCACGCGCTTTCAACTTACAAACACAAAGAATTAAGAACACAGCTGCGAACAATTCAGTTATTTAAGAACATGTTAAATCCGAAGGAGAGTCTTTTTAGAAATCTTAAGAACAACCTCTTTTGAAAGTTCTTAAGAGGATATCGGTGAATGAGGCCCATTGTTGTAAAAACAAAAATAGCAGATGAGAGAGAAGTTACAAAGGGTGCTTTGGTGTTCTCATCTCCTCACAGAATTTTCTTCAAAGCAGAAATGTAAATGTGCTTCATCTGAACTCTTATGGTGCTAAGTTTCAAAAGATGCACAGCTGGTCTGCCTAATGCACAGAACATAACCAATCTGTTGCAGTAACACCTCAGCCGTGTTCCTAATTTAGCCCTTTTGCACAGGTCTGCTCAGCAACAGCCTCTGCGTGCATGTGTGTGTTCATGTACTGTTCACGTGTGCATTCATGTGTGAATAAAAGCGACTACAATGACCTCTCCGCAGTGGCCTTCTGTGCAGCAGAGACTTGTAAAGGGCACAATACCGCAGGTATACTTTGCACTGAATAAACCCAGGAGCTCAATTTAGACAAGCCGATGATGGATCCGAGGCCTTCTGCTGTGAGCACATCAATCCTGCTCATTTCAAAACCAGTTCCCTGCTGATTCACCTTCACATTTGATTCAGTTTAGAACACGCACAAACACATGCATACTCAGAGGCAGCCAGACATAATCTACTTAGAGTGGGAAAAAAAACATTCTCATTGTTGTGTAGAGCAGCTGTATGCACAGAATATACATCTGTGAGGCCATGCTTTATATGTAATCATTTGTACCAAATACAAAAAGGCTGAATAAATATGAGTGAACTTCTTCTTATTCTAACTTTCAGTATAGTTTTTAAAAGTTTTCCCATTGTTAAACGTGTGCTTGTTTGTTATTTAAATAATATTAAAGTAGCATAAAGCGGCAGCTGAAGTACATTTTGATTAAATAGAGTGTTAAAAATATCACATTTTGACTCCTTTCAATGAAGACCATGAAATCAAGATCCCTAAAGAATTGGGAGCTGATTTTTCTGAGCCTCAGTCTCGACTGAAGGACTTCAGAGCCAGAGGGAGGCCTTTAGTGCAATCAGACCTTTATTTTCTGGGATTTGTATGTTTATCAAAAAAGAAACATGAGAGTATTGGTTTAATTTCCTAAAAAATAGTTGACATTTTAAACATTCATACAGCAGATATATCAATTATATATCCTAACCTATTACATCGTTGAGTAATGACATCATGCATAGTGAAGTTCACTATTTGTAAAGTGTCTGCTAGACCCACGTCTTAATGGGCGCGGGAGGGGGGCGGGGGGGACCCTGCTGGTTGATTTTATTTGTATCATATTTCATTATCTCTACTGTAACATATTTCATTTTTACATCTTAAATTATTTCTATATTTCCTACTGTTGTATTGTGTTTAAGAGCAACGGTAACAACCGAATTTCCCCCTGGGATTAATAAAGTATTCTGATTCTGATGATTCTGATTTTGCTGGTTGTGCTGGTCGTGCCAGTATGTGTGGCTATAGGTCGTCATGGATTGGGACCACCTGAGCCTGGTGTTCCTAATCCGTAAGAGGAGGCCCAACTTCCTCATTATCAGGAAGACAAGGGGAAAAGAGAGGCTGCGCTCCAATGAAGCCATGCTACACTTTCTACACAACGCATCACTCATCATACCCATCATGCATACACTTCCACATCTCATAATGTTTGTTTAATTGACTTATTAACTTTGTTGAAAATAAATGTAACAGATTTTTGTGTATGTTTATTGAACTTTGGGGACGTAAGGGGACAAATGTTTTCTAAGGATAAGGAAGCCCTAAATGTCCCAGTTATTAATTTCCCAAACTAAAGTATGATACTCTAAAGGTTTTAGGATCATAATAATATTCAATGAATGAAAGGGAAAGGGAATTAAATCTGCCTAAGGATGCACGCTTACCTTGAAAGTTGTCCTGTCGTCATGATATATAGATCCCAAAATGAAACATCTGTTTTTCTTTTTATTGTGTTCTCTTTTTCTGACAGCCTCTCTATTTGTGTTGACTTTTTTCTCCTCAGCACACATTGTTTCCAGGAGCACTCTGACGCAGCAATATTTTGGACAGGTAATTGAGGTGAAGTGCATTATGACGGCTGTGTAACTTGACACTCACCAACGATAGAGCTTCTGCCGTCTGCTCATGAAGAAAATAAAAAGCTTTGACGGGGATTTAATCTTTAATCTCTGTTTTTTAAATAAAACATGATAAAAGAGGGACCGTGAACTCTGTGTCTCTCCTGCTGCCTTGTATGATGCATTCATCTCTTGCACAATCCGAGCTGTGGAAAAAAAAAGGGTGAGACAGCGAAAGAGCACTCAGAGCAGAGTCACACCAGTTACAGTACTTACCCTTTAGAGCACATCATAGAAGTGGCTCCGTTCAGCTAGGGGTCAACTTGCTGATAGGGATGCTACAAGGGCCCTACCATTTTCGTCTTGCTCTTAAAAGAAAGGTTAAAAGCAAGAGTCAAAAGAGATGCCTGGAAAAAAGCAACATTTCATACGTGTGTTGAACTATAGGAACAGCTAACTGACACGCTTAAAAGCTTCACAAACTAGCAAACTGTTTCAGAGCAGTTTGGGATTACAATTTAAGAGGGAAAGGGGAGACACAATTTCAACAACTATGCCAACAATATCTGAAAAATAAAATAGACCTCACATCAAATAAAGAAAACGTACTATCAAGGTCTCCATGAAGGCCTGCCTGGAGGTAAATTAACTGCTATACTGATAAGCACACCTTCATATCATCTGCATAACAGTGACACTTTATTGAGTGTTTCCTGAACAAATGAATTGAATTATGTCAATATGATGAGTAGAACTTGTACTTTGGTAAATGGTAAATGGACTTGAGCTTGAATTGCTCTTTTCTAGTCTTCTTACTTCTCAAAGCTATTTATTCACACCTACCCGTTCATAACTATTCACACACTGATGGTAGGGGGCGGGGCTATTATGTAAAGCATCCATCTGTGTTAACTAATCCCATTCATAGACAATCATACGCCACCGACCAAGACGTGGGAGCAACTTGGGGTTAAGTGTCTCACCCAAGGACACATCGGACATGTGGCTGCAGGAGCTGGGGATCGAAACCTGTCCTTCTGGTTGGGAGACGACCAACTCTAGAGCCACAGCTAAACTAAACTTTGCATTTCCTTCAATGCAAACAAAATGTTCATGTCACTTTGATATGATGTGGTCAGATAGGTTACAAAAGACATTGTGTCATATTTTCTTTTATTAAAAGTATAGTTTGGTATTTTTGAAGTTGTATGATGTTCCTGTCAATATATGTGTATCTGCCACAGGAGAGGCCGCTCAGCCCTGCCCCTTTATTAAGAGATGATGGACCTTGTAATAAAGATAATTTAGAAAAACCACACCATGATGTATGTTTAGGTTATTTTAGAAAAGTTTCAGTTCTTTACTTTTATCGGCAACAAGCCGCTTTTAGCCACTTTAGCCCAACTTGGTGCACCACATACATGTTCATCCTGCTGCAACACACTGGGTCTACTCCATACAGGTCAACTGGAATTATGCCTTGAATTATGCCTAGTAATGAATTTTGACATTATTGCAATTTAAGCAATAAATGTTTAGGGTGTGGACCATGCATTGTGTCACTGTGCAATAAATAAACATTAGTAAGTAGTAAAACAGTGTCATTCAGCACAGCAGGGAGCTCTGGGTGATGAGAGATTCAGACTGCAGGCATTCTGTTTGTGAGCTGCTGGTGTCCTCTGATTCAGGAGGATCCTGAAGTGGGGCGGCTGTGGCCTCAATGTCAGAGACGTCGTCTCTCAACGGGAAGGCTGGGTGTTCCATCCCCAGCTCCTGCAGCTACACCTCCTACGTCTAGACACTTAACCCAAAGCTGCTAGATGTGACCTGCAGTGTAAAAGTGCTATGAGTAGTCAGAAGACTAGAACAAGCTCAAGCTCATTTACCATTTGCCAACAACTCCATTCACCAAGTCTAGCTTGTAGCTCCATGGGTTCATGGGCTCACAGTTTACAAACCTGCACCAATATGTAACTCTGGATCTCTTCCATTCTGCATAGAAGTTTCCTTGCTTTCAGACCTGACCCAAATCCTTTCCTAACCACCTTTCCTTGACCTCGATGAAAAAGGTCACAGGGTCAAAGAAAGGTGTGAATAACAGGATTGGAAAATATCTCTGTTTCATATCTCAGAAATGTTCAAAACGTACCCCCCAAATCCTTTCCTAACCCCTTTTCCTTGACCTCGATGAAAAAGGTCACAGGGTCAAGGAAGGGTGTGAATAACAGGATTGGAAAATATCTCTGTTTCATAGCTCTAAATTTGAACTAACACGATATCAAAAAATATTTTAAGAATGATCACTGTTGACACAGAAGGAATTATTCACCCCATACAGTGTGTGCCCATGAGGACACTAACTAATTAGACCAATATTGTTTTTTGTACCAGGCTGTAAACATGTTAATAAATGTGCATTTTGAATGGGTTGTGTATAGCATTTCCGGGGTTCTTGGAGCCATCTTCAAGTGGACCCTCGACAAACACCAGAGGTTTCCCCTTGGTCAAAATGTCAACTTTTAAGACTGTATTTATTAGTTGTAAATGTAACATAAAGAACGATAATTAAGACAATACTTTATTGATCCCCAGAGGGGAAATTGTGGAAATTGATTAGTGGTTTCACCACAATCCCACAGACAAACCTCTGAGTCTAAATAACATGTAATCCCCTGTCCCTGCGGTCTATTGTCTTTTCCAGCAGCAGGTAGTTAATCTGCCTGGAGCACATTGTCTGTAGAAGCCCATATTAATGTTATTGATCACTGTCAACTTTTGTGCTTCCTGGAGAACTCAGATCAGACTCTAGTTTCTAGTTTCTTGGTCTATTCTCTCAAGTAAAGGATTCTTTTTTCATTAGTCCATCTCTCTGTTCTTTCCACCAATAACCTGTCTCCTTTATTGCACACAGTCCTTAGAAAGTGACAACTTGGGAAACTGAATCAAATTTTCAATAAAGTCTGGACTGCTGTGGGCTTTGACAAGTGAGGTGGCTAGAGTGGAACAATACAGAATAAGTCTGAAGGAGGACATATCGGTTCCAGAAAGATAAATAGTTCATGAAGCTGTTGACTTCACCATTTTATTACTTTTGTCTGAGAATTTTCTGGCCTGCCTGCAGCTCTCTCTGCCCACAAATTATTCATCGTGCTCCCCACAGGCCCCGGCTGTCAATCCTAGGATTAAGAGTTGGGAGCGAAGATGGGAGTTGTAGGTTTGTCATGAGCTCAGGTGCATGCATATTTGCCAGGATCTTGATAAAACTAAAAAAGCTATCATGATACCATAAAATCATTTCAGCTTCACTAAGAGAAAGACAAAGCTGCAGCAGTAAAGATTCTGAAGTTAGACATGGCCGTGTCTTAATTTCCTTGATAGTTTCCACTTTTAGTTCTATGACCTTTTCTCAACCCTTTTTTGGAAGCTGACTCAGGAGGGTTGAAGAAAATGTGCCTGATAGTCTCTTGTGTTGACTAAATGTGTCCAACCTGGGGGTAAATAGTGAGGATGGCTCATCCCCGTCATCGGCAGTCGGGGTCAAGTATGACTGCCTTCCTTCTTGGTCCTTGTGGGTCTTCAGGTGGCTGAAAACACAGATTCTTGAATCACATATTTTGGTGCAGTGTGGGCAGGGGTGAGCGGTGGAAGTGTTAGGTTTAGTTTTGGGTGCAGTGCCTTCAGATTCTTGCTGTGAGTAGCCCAGGTTTCTGATCCATACAGATGGAGGTTGGTGTAGACCTAGGTTCTGGCTTGAAGATCACACCTGGGGAGACAGAGCCTTCTCCATTGCTGCCCCCTCCCTCTAGAACTCACTCCCTACACACATTCAACACTGCACCGACCCTCCTACTTTCAAATCACTTATCAAAACTAATTTCTTTAAACAAGCTTTTAATGTATGACTGTGATGTCTTTCCTGTTTTCTGTTGTTTTACCTTTATTGTTGTTATCTTTATGATATGAGTGTAATGTTGCAATATCTGTTAGTCTGTCCTTACTGTGCTGTTCTTTTTGTTTTTAACTATTGTACAGTGTCTTTGAGTTACTTATAAATAAAATGTATTATTATTATTATTATTATTATTTGTCAAAGACCCTTTTTTTAGTCTCGAGAAAGCCACACTGGCACTGCTAGTCGATGGTGTTTCAAGATGCTGCCAAGGTAGGTATGGTGGCCCACATTTTCAAGTTGGGTATTGTCAGCAGCATTGTTGATGATGATGGCTATGGCCAGGCGCGGAGCCTATGGCTCATTGCAGAGGGGGTGGGGACCAATAGTGGGCCCTTAAACTGTCTATAGGCTATATAGCATATGCTGTAGCCTATATAGTAATATAGTATAGCATTTATGGTATAGCCTAATATCGGCTGTATGGAGATACAAGACGGGGCGGGACGAAGAGAAATGCCGCTGCTGATTACAAAGGGTGCTATTACAGTGACAGGGACTTATCAGTGAGTGACCTGCTGATGTTTAAGCAGAACAAGTGCTGATATGTCTGTGCGCATATTCCACCGATTAAACAAGTAAAGCAGACTTAATTAGCCGGACGGGAAACCAAAGATAGAAGGCAACTACAGTTTGACATTCAGTGAAGTTGGACGCTCATCCAGCCACACAGCCAAATAGACAATACAATAAAACCACACATTATCAACCCAAGCACTACAACAAACTTTGTAAACAGTGTGTCAGCAATGGCCTGCCGTTCATACAGTACGATAACAAAGCAGACACGGCGGTCTACAACACATGCACCCACAAACAAAAGACCAGCATCTAAGCGTAATCTCAAATAATGATGAAACAATTTACCAATTAAGTTTTCATCAACACCGTTGCTTTCCTGCACGGAGCTAGCTGGGTGCTCCTCGCTAACATGTTTATTTGCTTGGCTAGTTTCGTTTACGTTAGTGGAGCTAGCAACGGGAGGAGACTTGCCAGGTTGAGTTGTTGAGGGTTGAGTTGTCAATGAGAAAACATTTTTTACAATTTTAATGTTACGAAAAACTGCGAGGTAAACAGAAATAAAGCATACAAGACGATTAGGTTTTTAAAACTCCAGACAGCAGCGGGGGCCCAGCAAAGGGGGTGCTAAGAGGTGGAATCAATGACATTACAAACAGGCCACAGCACCCTGCTGGTGCTGTTTGCTGCCGAAGTTGAGAACCCCCTTGGCAGTGGAGGGCGGCCCCTCTCTGCTCTAAAAAATACATTGTGTGTCTTGATTGCGGCAAAAGAAAAGAGAGACTCAGAGCTAGTCAAACTAACTTTATTCAAAAATTAAACTAAATAACAAAATGCATGTTAAATTTGGCTCAAACTGGGCCCCTTAAGACAATAGTGGGCCCGGGGCGGCCGCACCTTCTGCCCCCACACTCGCTCCGCTACTGGCTATGGCCATCATAAATTGCTATATAAAAACAATTTCATGGTTTTATATGGTCTGTTGTGCTTTTGTGCTACCATGTTGTTGGATAGTTTGAGGACCCCTGCTCTTATAAATCAATGTATTTCAGAGGTTTATAAAATGTCCTTTGTATTAGCCAGATTATACCCATTACTATTTAATAACGCTGTACTTTGTTGTGCCCTGTCTAGGGGAGGCCAAAATAACAATAAAATATAATACTTAACAGCAACACAAGTTAACTTAACTGACAGAAGAAATCAAAGAAAAAAATATATAATCACTACTTTAAGAAAATAATATTAAATGAACAAACACATACACACACACAACATGGCCGGTTGGGTGACAAGCGAGTTGGGATTCCCCCTTTGCTGCATTAACGTCTTTGTGCTTGTTAAATTGGGAAAAGACAGTCGTTGCAGCCTAGAGGAGTGGGAAGTGGAGCCACCAATCACTTCCTTATTTTTGTGACTAAAACATGCACGACTGTCCACCACTAACAGCTTGTGAAGCCCAAGCTGCTTCCTCCAGTTGGCTGGTCTGGAAGGATGGACTGACTGTAGGGCACAGGGAAACTCAGGATGGGGGTTCTGTCTCATTGCGTAATTCTGCCTGAGCTGATCCCAGACTGTGTCGAGAGTTAGACAAACAAGATGAAAGGATGAGGAAGGAGGGTGAATGGATGAGAGGAAGGGAAGGGAGGGTGAGTCAGAGAACTGAGACAAATAGGGTGGAGTGGGATGGCTCAGTATAAGTAGGCTTGTAAGGTAATGAAGTTGTGGTTTAGGCCAGTGGTTCTTAACTCATCTAGCTTCAGGACCCACCACCAACTCTTCTGTGAAAAATCACAACCCAAATATTAGATATTTTTCAACCAATCAGATTTATTTGTGCAGTTTGGACCTCAGTCGGCTCAACAAATGTGACAGAAGCAAGAAACTGAACCCCCCCCACCCCCTATCCTATAGTTTAACTTCTTACATATAGACAATGTTTGAGTTGGATTCCATGGAAAGACCTCATGAATACGTTTTTTGTGTACAAAGCCGAATTAGAAATACTTTATTAATCCCAGAGGGAAATTCGATTGTTACAGTTGCTCCTAAATATACAGTATAGCAGTAGAAATATAATAATACAAATATTAATCAAATACAATAGGAATGTAAGTAAGATTTCAATAATAGGTACAAGAAATATTTACACGAATAAGAGTCAGATGGAATATATAGGATAGGATAGGATAGGATAGTACTTTATTGATCCCCAGAGGGGAAATTCGGGTGTTACAGCAGCACAGACAAGAAAGCTCAAATACACATTAAACAGAATAGATAAGATAAATAAAAAATAAAATAAAAAATAAAAACAGGTGGTATATACAGTACAAAAATGAATGATGAAGTTAACTGGGGGGAATTGAGAATTGAGACAGTATTTGAAGAGAATGACATGATAATGACAAGTTACAAGTGACGATTAAAGTGACTTGGTATGATAAATAAATAGCAGCAAGTAATGTAAACAGCAGAGAAGAGAGGCAGTGTTGTACCACAGTAATGCAGAGTGCAGTTATATAATATAATGTAGTATAAAATAATATAGTGCAATATGAACAATATAGTGTAATATGATGAAATGTTATATAATATAGACTAGTATAATAATATAATAAAAAATATATAGAATGTACAGTATATATGTATATATATATTGACCTAAGTAATAATAATAATACAATAATACAATGATAACAATGAAGTTGGTCATGTGGGTAGTGTTTTATGGGGGTGAAGTTTAGTGTCAAGGATGGACTGTTATTGTTGTCATAGGCTGCTGTTGTACAGTCTTATGGCAGTGGGCACAAAGGAGCGCCTGAAGCGCTCTGTTTTGCACCTGGGGGGGATGAGGCGTTGACTGAAGGAGCTGCCCATCTGCCACAGCTCACCATGTAGAGGGTGAGAGGAGTTATCCAGGATGGATAAGATTTTGTCCTTCATCCTCCTCTCACCCACTGTCTCCAAACTGTCCAGATCAAGACCCACTACAGAGCGGGCCTCCCTCATCAGCTTGTTCAGCCTGTTTGCCTCACCAGTCTTGATACCACCCCACCAGCACGCCACAACAAAGAAGAGGGCACTGGCCACCACAGACTGGTAGAAGGTCTTCAGGAGTCTGTTGTAGACACTGAACGATCTGAGTCTCCTCAGGAAGAACATCCTGCTCTGTCCCTTCCTGAAGAGGGCGTCAGAGTTGTGAGACCAGTCCAGTTTATTGTTGATGTGGACCTCAAGGTACTTATATGAGTCCACCCTCTCCACCTCCTCCCCCTGGATGATGACTGGGGCAGGGGGCCTCTTCTTCTTCCGGTAGTCCACTACCACCTCCTTTGTTTTGCTGATGTTGAGCTTCAGGTGGTTGCTTTCGCACCATGTGACGAAGCTCTCTAACAGTTCTCTGTACTCCTTCCGAGTCGTCGGAAAACGTATATACACACATTTTCAAGATTATTGCACTGTTTGTTTCAATATTGCACTTTGTTATCATGGACATATTATTCATTATTATTATATTGCAGTGTTAATAAATAAAGAGTTATGGTGGAGGTTACAATTTTTTATTTATTATTATTTTTTTTTTATTTCTCATTTTTTTATTCATCCCCAACATGCCAGCTTTGGGCCCTACAAAACACAACATGTCCTCGCCCTTCTAGGTGGTCTTCAGTATGAGTTGTTAGGGCAGGTACAGCAGGATAACGAGCAGGCAGTGCATCCTGTCTGTGTCATAGTTCTGGACTACATCAGATTTCACAGAAGTGTACTAATTGTTTGCCTTCCACCATACTCTCTTTTCCTCAACTCCATTAAAGAACTTCTCTCTCTGCATGGCGGTGGAAGGTCTGTAAGCTACAACCCTACCTTCTCAACACCAGGGAAAATCTTTCACAGGCTGTGGCCAGGCATAACTTCAACAGGTTGTTTCTAATAATGAATCAACCTGATACCATAACGATGTGAAGCAATACAACAAACCTTGGAATTTTCATTAAATGTGCGGGACTCTTTAAATGTGTGGTGGGCTGAGGGGAGGGGGGGACTTCTTTCTATGCACCTGTCTACCCGACTGTGTAATTTTTATTCTATCCCTGTCTGCTCATTGATGTTTTTATTTTGACTGCTGTGTGTATGGTGTGAAAACAGTGTTTTATTCTGAGCTCAGAGGAAACTGTTTTGATGTGAGTGTTTGATTAAGCCAGAGGAATCAGAGGTTTGGTGAATGTAGTTTGAAAACAGGGTTTTTGTGTTTACAGTTTAGGATAGAGAAGGACATGATAGAAAAGGGAGGACGTTTTCAATAAATGTGTCTTAACAATTGTGAAAAAACTGTAATCTATTGAAAAATAGATTTTTTTTTCCATTGGTGTTTTAGAAAATCTGATAACTGGAAAGAATGTGAAAGCAGTCACTGTCAGACAACAACAAAAAGGCACAGAAGCCATTTATGCCTTTTATTATTCTTGTAAGGCTCCCCTGTTGTACTCTTTGGCCCTGTTGAGACTGCCAGTTCAAGGCGTGATATTGACGTCTCGCCTTCAAAATGGATATCAGGGAGGTCACCCATTGCTTTCTGAAACGTAGTTTTGGAGCCCAACAATGGTGGAGGCCATGTTGGAAATGCTGTTTCGGCCAAACTGTTGGTCAATTGGAAACAGGAAAAGAGCTGAGGGGGGCCTTAAGCCTTCTGATAAATAGTTACAATGCGCCCCCTGCTGTCAGATTAGATACACCCCTAATTATATGGACAAAATTACAGGCTGTAAGCATGGTTATTTCTGTTGGCAGCTTTTTGCATTTCCACATTGGCTTCATTTTTCAACACTGAAGTTTACAGCTTGGTTTTATGGTGCTTTTGTCTTTAAATTGTAAGCTGATATATTTTTTCTAATTTTCAATTAAAACAAACAATTGAATGAAGTAACAGATTGAGATAATGTACAGAGCAGGCTAAGATTGATTGATGGAGTAACCCTCACTGAACCTGCACAGTCACTGTTCTCTCATCATTGAAACAATTAATTATCACTTTGCCTCAAAACATAGTGATTGAATTTGTATCCCAAAGACTATTCTACAGAGTGTCTATGTATTCTTCTGTGAGCAGAAGTGTCTGTCTGTGTGTGTGTATTTGTATTCAATGCGATAATAACAGCTCCTACACACACTCTGGCACGTGTTTGCGGTATCTGGTTAGCATTACTCAACAAGACAGCTCCATGTATAATCTGCATAGTAATATCATTTTGCTAATGATGGAGCTAGCTCAGGCACCTCATGCTGGTATGTTTAAACTCCTGCTGAGTGATGGGGCCAGGTGGATTGGGTGGGGGGCTGGGTTGTGAGATTACAACACAGACTTTTTCAATTATGATATACATCATCATAATTGAGGGAAACACATAAAGGGGTGTAATTGTAGCAAACTGTTCCGGTGAAGGTTGGCTCTGGTTCGATGGTAGAGTCGGTCGTCCCTCAGCCAGAAGGTGAGGGGTTCAATCCTCAGTTTCTGCAGATACATTTCTGATGTGTCCTTGGGCAAGACTCTTAAATTGCTCCCACGGCATATGAATGTGTAAGAATGGGATTAGTTAATTCTGATAGTCACTTTACATAGCAGCCTCTGCCATCCAAGAGTGAATGTGACCTGCGGTGTAAAAGATATCAATATCAAGCTCAAGTCCATTTACCATTCATGTTATGTGCACAGTTGCAAACTCATTTCAAGAAACCTAACAAGTACAATTTGTTGCTGCACTGGCAGCTATTTTTGTGACCAGATATTCTTTACTTGAAATTAAAGCAAAAAAAATACAGTTAGCAAGAATTGAGCTTTTGAAGCGCGTCACTCTTGTCCTTGGACCCTCCATGCTTCAGAAGCTGTTAAGAGTTCTGTGGGTCAATCCCAGTATTACCAAGTACTAATTGATGAAGGACAGATAGCGGGAGAAAGTGTAATTCCACTAAGGACACCTTCATCACAGCTATGGCAGCTGGTAGAGCCCTCGGCGCCCTCAGAGGTAAAGATGACCCCCCCTCCAAAACAAATGTAGCTGCAGTGGAGTTCTGTAAGGCCAGATAATGAGCAAACCCCAGTGAGACATGTGTTATGGAGCCCTTAATGAAAGAGATGTGCCCCATTGAGCCCTATAATGAATGTTCTGACATTGAGAATCCCAGGGGGGAGCTGCTTAATTCCTACGAGTTGGTTCAAGTAGCTTACTCATTTTGATACAGAAAAGTGTAGCTTCATGTCATAATAGACCAATAATGTTAAGCTGGTCTTTTTATTGGCCAAGTTTATGAGGTTTTGGTATGCATGTACCTGCATGTCCCCATCAGAGGGACGTTTTTTCGAGCAGCCTTGTCCAGCTCGTCTGATACCTGTTTAGCTTTCATCCTGACTAATGGAAATGTCAAAAACACTGTAGAAAAGCTGGACTGCCCATTCTCCTCAGAAGCCAAAAGATGTGAAGCAGAGATTGCTGCCAAGCCTTGTCAAAGACACACACACACACACACACACACACACACACACACACACACACACACACACACACACACACACACCTCACACACTGAGGCTGTGCTATGCAGTATTATAACTGATAAGAGCTTTTGTAGATTTTGGTAATGATGTCCCTGAATACCAAGTGAGCTGCGACTAAAGGGACCCACAGGAATTAATAAAAATGTCTCCCATTTCATGGCTGCAGCAGTTTCCTGCTTTCGAGAGATCACAAAAGAGAATCACTGAATGCCATAATTTAATTATGTATTTCAGGGTGTCTCTGCCTCTATTGTGCCTTTTAGAAATTCCCTATCCCCATTATGATCTTGCTCCTTGTCTTTTGCCTGTCTCTCTTTTCTGATGCCCTTCTTTCACCGCTCTTGTGCTTTCTCTTTGTAGTAATGCTCACTTCCATTTCTTAACCTTTTCTTATTTCTGACTTCTCATTTCCCCATTTTACTCCTGTCCTTCAGGTTTTTCCTTAAATATTTCACCTCCTTCCTTTTATCCCTGTGTTCCCTTTTTATATATATATATATCTGCCTCTCTCCATCACCCCTCTGATTAATTTTTGCTGTTCTTCACTCTGTTACATGGACAGGTGGCAGAGCAGCTGGCCTAGTATGTCCATGTGTCATGGAAAGCAATTACAAAGGAGACATTTAATGCGGCAGTTCAGTTTTGCACAGTGCAGGGCGACCCCACCCCAAGCGGAGCAGGGTGACCTGTTTGCATGCACCCTTGTTGCATTCAGCACCCACTGGGAGGAGAGCATCAAGGACAACTACACCACTAAGGTGTAGTGGTGCCTTGTCAGCTTCACAGGCTGATAACAACATGGAAATCATGTTTGTTTTGGGGGTGTCTGACTCATCTGCAACTAGTGTGATGTTAGAATAGTAAGGAGACATTTGAATCAGGTCAGGGGAGAAGGAGAAGTAGTCACAGGTATTTAACTAAATGCATTTTTAAGTTGAGATGAAAAGTAAATTATTGAGCCAGGTTGCCTCATGCTATCTGCTCTGTGACATGGTCTTTTTTTTTCTTTAGCTTTTTCTGCAACTTTAAGAAAAAGCTAAAGACCCAGCTCTTTCATGAATACCTACTAACTTAATGATGATGGTCTCCATATTATTGATGATGGTTTTTGTTTGATAACGACGACTTATAAGATGGTTTCTATACTGATTAGAGCTCTCAAGAATGGTAAATGGACCTGAGCTTATATAGTGCTTTTCTAGTCTTCTGACTACTCAAAGCACTTTTACACCACCTGTCACACACACCCATTTATACCCTTTCACACACTGATGGTTGTGATTGCTATGTAGTATCATCTATCAGAAGTAACTAATCACATTCATACACCACCACTGAAGCAGCAGGAGCAATTCAGGGTTAAGTGTCTTGCCCAAGGACAAAACAGACATGTTGCTCAGCAGGGGATCGAACCCTCAACCTTCCGGTTGAGAGGCGACGACTGTACCAACTGAGCCACAGCTGCCCTCAATGATGTGCTTTGCCTCTGGTCACTTCCTGTCAGCACCTGTGTGTCCAATCAGACTCAAAGCTGATCATTTGCTCTTACTGACATTGTTCCCTTTTTTCTACGTCGCTTTGGATAAAAGCGTCTGCTAAGTGAATTGTAGAATGGTCTAATCCTAAAGTGTATAGTGCAAATTATATTAAGGTGCAAAAAAATCCAAAAAGATGCCCTGCTCTGTGCAGTCTGTTCTTGATTTGCGCTTGAATTTTGAGAAAAGCCATCTGCACCTGTACTCCTGGGTGAAGATAAGCTCGCTGATGGAACTGTTCTGTCAACATAAATATGAGAGAGGAGGAGAGGGGAAACTTTTCCACTGTTTATTTTGATGTCTGACTTTCACAACATAAGAAAGGCTTCCGCTGAGCACAATAAGCCAACCGGGGGAGTCACATTGGCATATGAAGATGCATGCATTCAGAGAGGTCTGTTCACTCATTTCTTGTGACTCACATTGACAGCTCATGGCAGGCCAATGTTCCAGTGCTCCCTTACAATCTGCACCTGGAGGACATGTACAGTGTGATGGCCACAGGTAGAAGAGAACCATTGGAAGACTTCCTTTGTGGACTCATCATGCAGGCTGAGTGACGTCACCCATGTGTTCCTGCAGGGTGCTTTGGAGTAACATTGTTTGCGGTTAGTATGCTGGAAATGCTGACTCAATCTCACTTTGAGTCAAGATAGGCTGAGAGCTGGAGGCGGGTTTAAGCCTCCTGACAAACCACCACACTGCATCCGCCTGTCAATCTGGTCAGCTGCACGCCTTATTGTGAATAACATGTATCCATCATGAAATCAAAAAGGATGAGTCATCATGAGCTTATCAGACCATTTTCGTTTTTTAAACCAGGCTGTAAACATTTCTGATATTTTGTTTTTGCCTTTTAGTATATTTTTTAATTTCATTTTTTGTTTAGATCTGCAATTGGGTTCCAGTCCTTGTTTTTTCACGACATGACATTCACTGTATGCAAGTTTCAACCGCCAATCACTGACCATCCAATCATGAAACTGCTTCATTGTGTTATCTGCTCACCAGTATATTGTTTTCCACCCATTTGTAGATTCTGTGTATATGTCAAACTAAAAATAACATTGTTATAATTGGATATGAAGGCAAAACTTGTCTTCTTAGTGTCAGACTCTGTTGCTTTGTCCACCACTTTCACGTCTTACTGTTTACATCAAATACAGCCTCTTAGATGCAACTACATGAGAATGAGCTTCCCCAACACAGGTGATTTTGAGCTGTGTAAAAAAAGGAAACTATATGAGATCAGATAATTGATTACAGGATTTTGAGAATTAAAAAAAATGTAATACCTCTTTTTTCCCCTCCCTGTGTTATCTCTTTCTTTCCGCCCTGAAGAAGAAGCCACATCTCAGCTAACCTTTCCAAACAGCTTCACTTTATTTCACTAATGATACCTTAAAATGTGACTTGTTGTTTGTGCAAAACATTTCCTCTTGAAAGAGGAGTTCACTGCAACAAAGGTCACGGTGCCTCCTCTATGACAAATGTAAGTTTGACAGCCAAACATGGATCAGCTTCAACAACAACAGCTTTTACAATTCAGATGTGTTCTTTCATGTTGCAGCCAAACAGATTCTCTCTGTTGTACACAAAGCCACAGAGGTAAACGCTGACAGACCTGCTGAATTCAGAGATCCAGAGAGGCAATCACACAGCATACATGTAAGTTGTGATGGTTCAATTCTCATGCTAATTATCGCAATCAGGGTACAAAATGCCACTGCTTTTCCAGAAAAAAAAAGCAACACACACTGGTAGAGGAACAGGCATGTGTGCACACAGCCATGCTGGTAGTAAACAGAAACTGCACACCCACAATTACAACCTCCTCTACCTGACACAGCTCCATGTTTCCCGCATAATCAGACAAAGATTGGATAATCCTGACAGAAATCCTTTTCATTCCCTCGGCCCCCCTGCAAATTCTCATTTTGCAATATCATTTTCAGTCAATACCCGACGATCAAAGGCCTTTCAAGGATATAAAACCCTGAGACTCTCAAATCAGGCCCTGTGGGGGTAAACATTTTTTTTATTGCTTTCTAGAAACTTTACTCTGAACTTTTCAGATTCAATAACAATGAAGTCACTGCAGAGCATAAATATGTATGTAAACGGAGAACACAGGTAATGTTATAGCTCCTGGGTTTACAGATTATACACTCCCATGTCAGACTGAGCGGCAGCAATCATGTAAAGCACTTATTTGGCCCTGAGCAAAGCTGCACCTCAATCACTTTGTCTTCATCCATTTACTTCAGGCACACTAGGGTTAAGTGACCATAGAATGTATGAACAAATGCACAACCAGCTTTAAAATGTGTTCTTGTCAAGCACTTACTGCTATATGACTGGAATAATATCCACAGGCAGGTAAAAGATCACATATATACATATGCTGCTCTTTAGCTGTTCAGCTCGCCCTCTGCTTTGAGTAGGTATTTTATTTCATTTTTCCCTTCATGGTTTCCTGTCGTTGTCTTGTTTAGCTCCTCTTTTAAAGGCTAATGAAGGGCTAGATGTTGTCACCAATGGGCATGTATTGATGATGCCCTGACACTAACTTTTCCTGCATTGAAAGATGATATCACATAAGTGTGCTCTAATGAAAGCACTGACCTCTTAAGTCCCTTATTATGCTTAATGACCTTGCATATTGTCTCCCTTTCATTGATGTTCCTGTCCTTCATGTATGCCTATAGTTGTATTCATCTTTTTGTGATGGTGTTATTTTTCACCGTGTTCACCTTCCTTTAAAAACCCAAACGGGTTCACAGAAGTGGTGCTCTTCAGAGTAGAGACATATTTTCTCAGGTTTCTCTTCTTCATAGAAGGAAAAGTGTAAAGAGTTATGAGTTCTCCTGCTGAGGGCTGGAGGATGACATTCATTCTGTGTCGGTGCTGAATTTGTGTTGAACGTTTGTTTCCAGGTAAATTGACAGCTTCATTCGATCTATCATTAAAACATTTTCAAATGCAATTGAATTATCCTATTTTTTTTTGTTGCAATTTATGTATTCAAATGAATAAATAAAATAATGAATGAATCTTTGACTGAAGATCACAGCTTTGTTGGTACAGCATCGGGCAGCTGTGGCTCAATGGTAGAGTCGGTTGTCTCTCAACCTTATGGTCGTGGGTTTGAAATTTGGGCAGGACCAAATTGCTTCTGCTACTATGTTAGCATCGTGTGAATGTGTTTTAATGGGATTAGTTAATACTAATGAACACTTTGAATAGCAGCCTCTACCATCAGTGTGTGAATGTGTAAGTGTGACCTGCAGTGTGAAAGCACTTTGAGTAGTCAGAAGACTAGAAAAGGCCATTAACCCCATGATTTTTCAATAATCACAACCATGAATAATTATTTTTCTGCCTGAATCCAAACAAGATTAAATCAACCCTTATGCAGGATGAAAACAGTAGCTACCATGTGCCTAACAGAACAACCTTTTTTGTCTGTATCACAAAAAGATGGACGTTGCATATCCACCGCCGCTTGAAATAAGTGAAGCCAAAACTGCTCTGGTGACATCATTTGGAGTAGTAGACTCTTCCGGGATTCTGACATCCTACCCCTTCTGCGAACCAAAACAGACATACAACTTAGCAATAGAAAGGTAAAGACACCTCAGGCACAGTCCATAGCAGGGCAGTGCCAGTTTAAATTACTGTAAACACTCGCAGCTGTGAAAAGTTCAGTGCTTCTTGTGTTAGACTTTGTTATTTTTCCCGTTGCTTTCCCGATTCAACTCTGCTAATCATGTGCACACAGCTCTACAGGAGATGCATTTGACAGTAAAGCTGTCAATCAGGGTATATTTTACCCCTTTGTGTAACATCAAATATGAATATAAAACGTAGCTTCTCAGAAACATTAGCATTTGATCCGAAAAATAATACCTTTATTAAAAAGACAGAAACCATGTTTGAAAAAAAAAAATTACAGATATTTTGACTTTATTGTTTGACCCATGTCATGTCTGCACATAGAGCAAGTAGAGCTTATGATCTACACTGCTGACAGACATCTGGAGGGAGCCCAAATGTTTTGGCTTCACTTTTGGCTGATGTCATGTTGTCCATCTTTTTTTTAAGTATAGTCTATGGTCTGTATGTAAAGCAAAATAATAGCTTGTACATTTTTATTGCTGAAGTGTTGTTACAGAGTGTTGGGTTTTGACAACCAGATGAGACCGCATTGATGCAGCTTCTGTTCAACCGAAATAATCTCTCTATGCAGCTCCTTGGAGTCCTTTACCGTCCCGTGTCTTTACAAAATGTTTCTGTTGTGAAATGTGCTCTGATTTTTCTCAATATTTAAAAGGACAGCCAGAATTTGCCAAATCATGTAAGGTGAAAAAGTCCATTCATTGCCTTTCTTTTATAGAGTGCCACTCTTCTCATACACTCCACTGTTATGCATTTCATATTATTGCATTTGTAAGCATAAAAACCATTAGAGATCAGTGCTCTATATAGATGATGTATATCACTTCATAGAGCATTCTGTCATTTCAAAGGAACACAAACCTTTTTTCTTCCTGATTTGAGTTACCTCACATCATGCAATCCATTTCCCATCTTGATGTAGCTGTCTGATGTGTAATGTTTTGTTAAACTTTCCTTTTGCAAAGATTATGTGTTTGAAGCAGAGGCATTATAATCCCAGACGGATGCCTACAGCACAGCCCAAAGGAGACCAGCAAGGACAAAAAGCCAGCAGAGAGAATGGAGGAGAGTAAGCCTAAGGGGAGCTATATGTGTGTGTTTGTGTGGGTGCCTTTGTCTCTCCATTCGTCTCTCTGGGGATGCTGTCTGAAAGGTCACACAGACTTTATCTTTTGATCTGTGTTTCTCTGTTCAAAACACTATTGAAGCTCCAGCATCTGCTTCCTGACTCGGAGTCTTTAGACTTTTTATTTAATGAGGCGCTGGCCTCGCCACCTCTCACCTTTACCTATCCACATCCTTTATAGTTTTTTGTCTTTGGCTCTTTGGGCTCTTTGAATCTCCATCATCCTTCCCCTTCCAATTCCACACAATCTCTTCAAATCCATTCTTTCCTTTCATTGTGTTCTGTTTCCAACATCATTTTAAGCTTTACTTAGCCCCCTGTGTCCATCACTTATTTCTTTGAGCTCTTTATCTTACCTTTCCTACATCACCTCAGGCCAAGGCTCTACTCAATCCATAGAAAATGATGAGGGATGAGAGGGCCAAAACTGGCCTCCTGTAGGGGTTGATGTCCGAAGGACCTGTTGTACAGATCTGCAAATTACAAAGGTCAAACCAAGGTTCAGTCCCCTTACCCCGACCACTTAGCCCTACCCCTCATTTTCTAGTACCACCACAATCTTTCCCCGATGAAATGGGACAACCCTTCAAGAGCCCGATATGTCATCAGTAGTCGTCGACTGCGACAAAGTTGTTGGTCTTTCCCAAAATGTTGAAAATACGAACAATTTTCTTCATGCCTTTTCTGAAGAAACGGACCATAGTACATGGGAACATCATTAAACTAAGATAATGATAATGTTGTCATCATTTTCAGATCTCATTTTCAGATCTACCCCTACACGTGAATGCACAAAACGTAGGGGTAGGGCTAAGAGCTAGGGGTAAGGGGTGAAATGGGACTGAACCCAAGAATATCATACAAATGTCCATCTTTTTAAGGAAATACAGAAGCCTTTATAAGGAAATAAGAAGCCTATAACACAACTTACAGTGAGAGGGGCTGCTTGTCAACAGGCAAGACAGGCAACTGCTAACTAACTTTAAACCACAGCTGTGGCTCAAAATGTGCAAAGTTTTCAATGACGGTAAGAAACCTCCCTAAGGGGTCCCCATCTGACAGCCCTCACTCATAGAACAGGAAATGATTGAATGTTTGTAGTTTAGCCCTTAATATGGGGAGAGAAACTTGAATAACTATAACTTCTGATATCTTGACATTATAGAGGTTGCTCTTTGACATTCTTATTGTTCATCATCTTTATATTTAAAAAATATCAGTTGTTTAGTGTTTTTTGTTTGGTCAAATTTGAAAATATAATTATAATGTAAACTTTGGAAATTTAAAAAATTGTTTCAATTTCACATTTTTTTCTAGGTGTCATTTTATTTGTGACATGATGGTGATGAACATTGGAGGGGCCGATTGGGAGGTTTTGCTTAAAGGGCCACAACAGAGTCCAGAATCACCTGCTTACAGTTACAGAAGTCTAAAAATGGTTTGAAGAATCACATCTTATTTATTTTAAAGTAATAAGCAGAAAAAGTTATGGAAGATATAGTTGAACTGTATTTCACAAAATTGTACTTGTAAAGGTTTTTGGTAATAATTTGTGCAAGCTAATTCATTGAGTAACCAATTACTTACATTTAAAAGTCTTTTCGTCACTTCAGAGTCTACCAGCTTGTTTTGAATTGGCAGAACGCTTTTCTTTTCCATTAAAAATTAATATTTATTAAAACTCAAATCAAAGTATTAAGAAATGGGAACCATTTACCTTACACCTCCAAATTCGACTACAGCTAAAGAAAGTTTTTTTGTATGATGAATGATATTCATCCCTCTACTTAGTTTCTTAAACAAAGATGTAATAATTTTGAGATACATTATTTATTGATTTCTGGTGTTTTTCAAAAGGATTTAAAGGTGTAATATGTACAATTTTGTACAATGTACAATGTTTATTGTTGCCATGGAAACACTAGATGTTACGTCAAAGATGGCTACATAAAGAAGAAGGAACTGCTACTGAAAGCTGCCGTACTGTTGCTGTATGTGCTGCAGTGATAAGAACTTAATGTAATTATACTTGGACAAATTAGCTCGTTGTTAGATACATTCTCTTCCTCAGGTCCGTTTAACCTGTTCCCCTTGACTACTGTCAACTCAGAGTTTGTTTTCATCAGGGGTGGGGGGGGAGCAGCAGAGAAAATCCCTCCCATGACATGGACTAGCCTCCATGTTATATATATTTTTTTTAGCCCCCATGGCGGCAAAATTGACATAATGAGCTTTCAATATAGAGAAAAAGAGTAGTATGTTTTAAATCGGAATGCCAGACTATGATTAAAAATAACGGTTTACAAAGAAATGGATTGCAATGAAAGTTGTAGAAAAGGAAGTAACAGATGGAGGTAAAAAGTAAAGGTTGGAGAAAGAAGGACCCGTTTACAGGACACATTTTAAGGAGCCTTTGAAACAGACCTTTTTGCGCAAAAATGTTACGTCATCCATCTTCAAATGCGGCCTCCGAAGAATGTAGCTCTTAAATTGGGACATTGCCATTGTCCAGTTTGGTAAAACTCTCTTCACTTTTACAAAGGTGACTGTTATTTCTGATAAGTCAGCCAACAAATAACTGCGTCAGAGAACTTCAAACCAAACACAAAGTGCATGTGGCTTGAAGCTCTGTGCAGGGTGACACTGCATGTCATAGGGCCAACACAACATATTGGCTGGTATAAAGCCAGCATAGAGGCACAGTCAAATGAATTATGGGCAAACAGAGAATATTGAAGCTTTATCCACTGTGCTTTACAGCTCTGAGTTGACTTAGCCAGCTAAACAATCCATTTAACACCGCAGGGCCGACTCTGCCCAATAGCACCTGTGTGGATATGGAGTTGAAGCACTGCATGACTGATGACACTGGCTAATGTTCAAATCGCACAGTTTCCTCGCTGTATACAGGAGAACGAAGGTAGTGTTTGAGTTTATTGAATGTATTGAGAGGGAGACGGAAAAGGATGTGGAGAAAAGTGTCAGTAAGAGCAAAAGGCGGCTGTGGGCAGAAGCACAAACCACTCTATCAATGTTTCTCTTTTATGTGTGTGGGCCAGAGCTTGACATTTACCATTCATCAAGAGAGGTAAAGCACAAAATACCTGCAGATTATAGCCTGCAACTGCCCATAGGAAGGAGTGTAAAGAGAAGACTGAATGTTTGTGATGGAATGTTACATAGTACTTTTGATTTATACTAGCACAATATATATATATATATATATATATATATATATATATATATATAGATAGATATATAGATATATATATATATAAATATACTCAAGAAATTTTGCTTTTGCTTGTGTATGTATGTTTCTCTCTCATCTGCAACATCCAGGTCAACACCGAGGTACCTTCATTTCCCCACAGTGGAAGTGCTTGCTCTTGGTTTTCCTCTTTCTGACTTTAACTCCCATTACTCCCTCACAGATGGTCATGCCTTCATTCTGCATCTACACCTGCCTGTTCTCACACCCAAACGGGCAAAGAGCAACGCTTTTTTCATTTCGTGTTGTAAAAGCCCTTTGAGTCGTCAGAAGACTAGAAAAGAAATATACAAGCTCAAGTCTTGTTTATTTTGGCTTTCAAAATAAACTCCAAGCCATGGGCGGGTAAATATTAGTTGCTAAGGTGACTTCTAATGTTGATGTAGAAGAATATGTAGACATTTTTGCTGGCATTCCAGTGGGACGGATCGGCCCTAACAAGAACACCAATGCGGCTAGGGTACAAGTTCCATATGAATCTCAGAGCTTGCAGAGCTGCTGAAGTCAGATATACAGCACCTGGCATGCATCCAGCATGGCTGTTGTTGCTAGCAATTCAGACTGCGTTGTCTATTCAGATCACAGGAAGCTTTACTGAAAACAATTTGCTCAGTTGTGCTAAAATAATGCTAAGTAGTAAACTTTTTGTCAGTAAGAGCAAATGATCAGCTTTGAGTCTGATTGGACACACAGGTGCTGACAGGAAGTGACCAGAGGCAAAGCACAACATTGACGGCAGTTCTTGAGAGCTCTAATCAGTATAGAAACCATTTTATAAGTCATCGTTATCAAACAAAAACCATCGTCATTACCATCATCATCATCATCATCAATAATATGGAGACCATCATCATTAAGTTAGTAGGTATTCATGAAAGAGCTGGGTCTTTAGCTTTTTCTTAAAGTTGCAGAGGGACTCTGCAGATCCAATGGAGTTTGGAAGTTCATTCCACCACCGGGGGGCGACAGAGGAGAAGAGACTTAGAACCCTGTTGTGAAGGTTGGATCAGACGCCTCTCATTGGCAGAGCGTAGTGGGGGGGAGGGAGTGTAGACCTGGATGAGAGAGTTAAAGTAAGGAGGAGCCGTTTTTGTCGCTGTTTTGTAAGTGAGCAGCAGAGTTTTAAATTTGATGCGAGCAGTAACTGGGAGCCAGTGTAAGGAGATGAACAGCGGAGAGACATGTGCTCTTTTAGGAAGGTTGAAGACCAGTCGTGCTGCTGCATTTTGTATCATCTGCAGGGGTTTGATAGTGCATGTAGGAAGACCTGCCAGTAGAGAGTTGCAATAGTCGATGTGTGATATCACAAGAGCCTGTACCAGGAGCTAGCCTTTTTTTAAATTTGAACTAGCACAACACTACCTGTGTAGGTTTTCCTCTTAAACCTAACCATACAGACATGTACCACGTGTTAAACAGAAGAACTTGTTTTGATATGGGTGACAACAGTCTTTTGTGGGTCTGAATGAGAAACGAAAGGGTTCACACAGCGTCATTATTTGAGGGAATTAGACAGTGTTGGAAAACACATAGCCATGTCAAACATATGAGCTACGGCATTCCAAATCTTGGAGACATTTAATGGATGTTTTGTGAGAGGTTTTTTGCATTCAGTGGTGTCTGTTTCAAACAAAATATTCTTCTCAGGCCATTTTTTTTCTTTCTTAACAGACAGCTGAAAAGAGAGAGAGGAGATACCAGTGGGAGAGGGTAGGGTGTTGCATTCAGCAAAGGGTCAGAAGTCAAAGTAGAACCCAGGGCAGCTTCATCACTGACATCCCTCTCTGTGTGGGGTGCACACTGTAACCGCTGAGAAAAAAGCGTCCATTTAAAAAAAAAAAAAAGAAGTCAATGCAGCAACATTAACAGATCAACTTTTGCTGTCAAAATGTCCCCTCCCTCTTGGAGTTTCAGATCACCTCTCCGGTCGGATTAGATTTTTGTCATCAACATCACAGGAGCCCACTTTCACACACCCAGGCTGCTGAGACATCACCAGAAAGGATCCAGAGAATATAAGGCCCAGCTGTTACCTCATTACCTCAGCTCTGTTCATTCACATTGACAGCTCCGCACACCAAGAAAGAAATGTTTAACCTTAAACAATTATGTTTCTGAACCCTTATTGTTGCAATCTTTTGCTCCCCTGTTGCATGACTCTTCTTTTCTCAAAGTCTTTTTATGTGTCCCTCTATTTCAACATCTTCTCTGAACCATCTACCTCCCCACCTCTCTCTCTCTCTCTCCCTCCCTCTGTAATTCCTTTGATAAAATATCAAGGCTCACTTGCTTAAACAAACATATGTGGATGTGCCGGCACTGTTAGGATGAAGGATCTGTCCCAATGGTTTTGGTGCCTTTAAACATTTATATTTATAAAAGGTACAAACCCTTATATATTTACTTTCAGCCCATGTATTGGAGATGTAGAGCACGCCCACTCTCATAGTTTCCAAAAACAGCACTACAGTGTGATTTCTGTCCTGTTGCCGACCCACCTCCGAGAACATGTTTCTACAGGTATTAACTTTCAAACCATGGGACTTAGATGACTTGAGAAGAATAATTTCATGAATCATATTGAAATTTTTAACTCAGTTTAAAGAGAAACTACAGTATGTGAAGAGGTGTGATGCTTAGTAAACTGTATCAGTGGCTCAGCCTTGAGCCACTCACAGCTGGTTACATCTTTGGCTTAATGCTTTCACATTTTTTCAGTCCACTTCAGAGGTGTCATGTGCCCGCTGAATGGCTGGCTCACATATTTATTATGACTGTACTCACACCTAAAGCTGAGGAAAGCCATTTAACAGCCATCTATGTTTCTTTCTTGAGGCTGATAAAGACACCTTTCTGTGCTGCGGGGCAGTGGTCTGCAGCCTCCCCTGACAACCACTCACCTGGATCTCTGCATATTTTTCACATTGGACTAGAAGAAAAACATGGAACACTGAAGTTGTGTGCATGTGTTTTTATACCAACCTCCTCCCTCTGCAGTGTTGCATGTTGTCATCCGCCATTGAGAAACTTGGAAAGCGGTCCCTCACTGTGTTTTGTGCTTCTCAGCAGCCACGGCATCTCCTGCAACACTGCTCACTTTATGTTTTCCATCTCTTTTCATGCTTCAGAGGCTTTATTCCCCCTTTAGTTGCAGGGAATAACAGCGATGGAAAATATCTTGCTTATTTTCTGCAGGGAAAAAAAAGGGTTCCAATCAGGCAGCAGGGCCCGCTCCTTCTTTGCTGGAGCAGAACCAGATCACTGATGTGGTTTCCATTTGTGTCTGATGTTTTTTTGGCTAATACTTTCTAATCAAAGTCCATTAGCGTCATGGTAGCTTGTGTCGTTGTAAGCCTAGTTTTATGTGTGTATGATATGTAATGCATGTATTTAATGTGTCCCCTTGTGTGTTCTTTGAGTGTGTGTGTGTGTGTGTGTGTGTGTGTGTGTGTGTACATCTGGGACTGTGTGAGTCTGCCTTATATTCCACGTTTGTGTGTGACTTGTCATTGCCCCCAGTCTCTCCTGCAGGGCCTCAAACATTTTCTTCATTTGTTCCAGCTTTTTGTTTCTTCTTTTTCTCTTCTCTTTTTGCACTAGGGAACACAATGTCTGGTTTAATATCATTTTCCAATCACTGAAGGCTGCGGGGCAGGGACTTTTGACTGAGCTATTTTGTTCCAGCTAATACCAAAGAGAGAGAAGAGAAAATAATAACCCTAGTGGTTGATAATAGCTGCAGTGATCATTCTGCAGTCATTTGCCTCTGGTGCTCTCTGTAGCTGCAGCTGATGTTGTCTTTGTTTTGCTGCTCCCCTCCACACAGAACTACGCTGCTATTACAAGCTGTCCGATACCCTTCGTCTACTCCATGTCCATCTGAGATATATTCAGCGCCATCTGGTTGTTTTTATAGATGGAAAAACACAAAAAAGAAAGGAGAGATGTGTAGTCAGAGGAGAGGCAGGAACAAAAAGTCCAGTGGATATGTACTTCTAAAGTCAGGACTTGTCTGCTGTAATGCATGCTCTCTGAAGAGGTCCAGATCCTGAGGAAACTGATTACACAAGAGCTTAGGGGGAAAATCTCTGGAGAGTTAAGATTCAGGGACATATGTTGTCTTCATCTTCACCCTCCTCCCTCTCCTACCCGTCCTTTTTTTTTTCTTTGAGAGAGAGGGGGGGAGTCAGACCGAGAAAGGAAAGAAGGAAGGGAGGGAGAAATCATTATTAACTCATAAGCTGGTTAATGCTGTAGCACTCTCAACCTTCAGCTCAAATGAGAATTTCCGTCATTTACATATCAATTTCATTTCCTGTGTTTCCCCCTTTCCTCTCTCTCTCCCCCCCCCTTCATTAAAGGCAGCATTTGCTTGCCACTGCAATCACACACACACACACACTCTTATACGCCCTGCACGTGTGCATACACACCTATAAACAGAAGGAAAAAAAAACACAGGCACACACAAAAATTAGTGATGTTTTGACACAAGCAAATGCAGAGATGCACACACCCACATTGATTTTTTGTCACCTTGTCACATGCACAGATATGCAAGTAAACACACACACACTCACACACACACACACACACACACACACACACACACACACACACACAGATACAGAGGGTGTGTATTAGGGCTCAGGCAGGCAGGCAGGCAGAGCAGCTCCGTGGCCCGCTGTAGCTCTGTCAGGATTAAACCAGTGATCAGAGAAATGAAAGGGAGGCTGTCATTCCACATAGGCCTCTGTGCACATCATCCTCAATAATTATACCCTCTCCTTCTTCCGCCTCGCTTCCTCCTCTCTTATAACCTCCTACCTGTGTGTGTGTGTGTGTGTGTGTGTGTGTGTGTGTGTGTGTGTGTGTGTGTGTGTGTGTGTGTGTCACAGACAGCATGCTTGACTGACACCCAGCACATCAAATAGGGGCTTTTATGAAATATGTGCCCGCTTGAATTACACCTACTTTAAACCTTACTATTTTTTTTTCCCTTTTTGACATAAAACCACACCTGTATGTTTGTGTGTGTATTGTGACAGTTGTGTATTTATGTTATATGCATGTGTATGTGTGTGTGTGCGTGCGCGCCCATAAGCATGCGCATTCTTAGCGACCTCTTTTGAATCAATACAGATGTGGTTAGCCCGGCACGGCTCACATCCGGTGGTTAGACTAAACCTGCAGGGGGATATACGCAACTAACTACTTCAATCTGGGGCTTTAAGCTTATGAATGTGATCGAATATTCAGTTCAAGCAAAGTGTTACACAGCAAGGCCCCAAGTGCAAAGTGAGTTTAAGGTCTGTCAATTTAAGTCAAAGCCATATGTGACCTCTGGTGTGGGAAGTCAAGAAGTACCAGATCCAGGCTGTCATATGATCCCTTTCATTTTGTATCACTCTTTTTATGGAATTTCCATTTTCACTGGAATTAGAGGCTAAAAGCTGGATCCTGCTCGGACACATCTCTACTGAGGTTACATGACTGGGTTGGCTGTGGAGTGACATTATTTTGCCCTTCACACTGTTGCTCTTTTTACATTTTTTTTTTGATGATTGTTTTCTATTTCAACTTCAAGTTCTGATGTGTTCTTGTTTAAGTTGTGGTTACCTAAAATTAAAAGGGTTAATGAAAATGTTTATGGTTGAGGAAACTACAAAGCAATATTTCTTTGGCAATTGTTGCTTTAACTATGATGTTTTTTAAGGTTTTGTTAGCCTGTAAATCTTTTAGAGTGTAGAAATGATCAGAAACAATTTAATTAAACCAGCTCTTGTGCAACTTTTGGTTTAATTTCTCTCTTGTGTCTGATGTACTTATAGTAGGTTTTCCTTCTATATAATTTGCAAGTTAATATTAAAGAGGACATATCATCCCCCTTTTCCACCTTTTCAAACAGTCCCCTGTGGTCTAAATGAAACATCTGTGCTGTGCTTTGGTCAAAATATAACATGAACCAAGCACCAGAGGAGGTTTGTGACCCTGTATAAACCAGCTCTCTCAGAACGCTTCGTTTTGGTGTGTGTGTCTCTTTAAATGCTATTACCAGCTAATAGTGCTTTTACACTAGCACACAACTCCTGAAGTTTTGTGCAACATGTGTGAAGGCTAACAGCCAAAATGTTCACTTACCCCGTACTGTTTCCTGTCAGCCCTGTGGAACATTTCCAGAGTGAAGTTGGTGTGAGCTCCGTCTGAATGCAGCAGGAAATACTCAGTCAGACATCAGACTAAGCCGGAGGAGGTGGTGATGTTTATATTTTGCAACCAGCGCATGACCATTGACTGTTTGCACATGACCGGTTTGATCTCTGTGCACATTTGAAAAGGGCCTTGTAAAGTAGTTACAAGTGTCTAGGAAAGTGGAAGGCAACTCAGCAGATGACTTTTTTTCGAGAGGTGAGTATTTATTTACAGTGATTAAACCAACTAGTGTTAGCTTAATACAAACAACAAAAGTTCATTGGAAATAAGGAAAATGAACTCAGAATTAAATCATACTAAAGAACGTGTTAAAGGCAACACATCCTCACCTCTTCCCCGCAGGAACAAAAGTCTCCTGACTTTATAGACGGGCCTCATTTACAAAATGGCCGTAGCTGGATTCAGAACAACTCACATAGGGGGTTTCACTTTTCCTCTGAACGCAAAGAAATCAAAATAAACCATTACATTAACATCAGATCATTTAATCAACTAAATAAACTTTAAATAATTAAATTATATTCTACCCGTAACTTAAATATGAAAGAAATGATTAGAAAGAAAACATTTCTCTGAAACAAAACTCTGATGTGAACTGTAACTTAACAAACCCGGGATAGTAAGTGCTACAATATTACAGAAGCAAAAATACCTTACAGCAAAATACACAACTGTAAAGAAGAATACGATTTGATGGGTGGAGAATAAGAAAAGAGCATCTCACCCACTTTGTCACACTTGGTTATATCATTTCATGGACCTAACTATGCCCAGATCCAGAAACCATACTGATCCATAACCAGAAACCACACTGATCCAGAACCAGAAACCACACTGATCCAGAACCAGAAACCACACTGATCCAGACCACTCACAGCTGTATTTGTTACCCTTCATCTGAGCGATGTGAAAAGCAGAATGTGTTCTCTGAAGCGAGTCGTGAAGACATACCTTGGTTTTACTTGCAATTTGGAGCTAATGACTTTGTACTGTAAGACGACTTGGTACCCAGGCTTTTGTATAATAGTGACTTGTTATTATAGCTCAGCACTTGAGCGTGTAATAAATGTAAATCTCGGTGTCTGTAACTGGGTCCCCCGAAGCTCATTATTTGTGACAAGTGTGTGAGACGGTGTTTGTTTTCTGCTGTGTTGCAGTTGAGCAATGAGATCATTCGTCTGTGCTTTCCAAAAGTATCTCTCTGGACGAGATCTTTACGGGCTACGTGCTACGCAGCAAGAAGGGAGGGGAATGCACTGGAAGGAAATGTACCTGAACGCCATGCAGATGAATCAAGGGTAAGGAAGATATTACTCATACTGAGGGTTCTTTTAAATCTAAACTAAACATAAATTCATTTAGAGAACTGGAGTATTAAATACAGTAATTACAAGTTTTATTTTTTTGCTGTGGCTTAGTGGTAGAGTCGGTCGTCTCTCAAACTGAAGGTCAAGGGTTCAATCCCCAGCTCCTGCAGCTACAATGTTGGATGTGTCAAGACACTTAACCCCAAGTTGCTCCCACTGCTTCGTTGGCGGTGTATGAATGTGTATGAATGGGATTACCTCTGATGGTCAGTTTACATGTTGAGTTTTAATGTTGAACTTTTCTTGTCCTTTTAAAATACTGTTTCAATACTTTCATTCACATTCCGAATTAATTAAATTTTTCAGTTTTTCTTTTTTGTCTGTCTTCTCAAAAAAGTTTGGAAGCAATTAGATGATTAATGAGATCAGTTTACCATCAGTACACAAGATGCCACAGGGCGTAAACGTGTGTGTCGGATTATCCCGGATTCAAATCATTCTCTAGAACTAAATTTAATTTAATTTACTACATGAGACACAGTCCTGTTTTCCTTTTTGTAGAATATAATACGTCCCCACCTGTAGAAAATCCAAGACCAACGTGTTAAGTGGAAGATTAGATAAGACACAAATTCAGCGCAGATAAAAGTAAAACTTATCGTAATAGAAAAGGAAAAGCTTTGAGCTGAGGTTATCGCTAGGACAACTTTCAAAGATGTAGCTTTTAGAGAGAGGACCTATGGTGTCAGTCAAGGCCATTTTTATCAATTAAGTATTTCATCTGCACCGAAAAGTAGTATGAAGGCGTACTTCATGCAAACGTGTGATACTGTCACGTTTTGTGGTTTTAGTTTTAAATACGTCACCTCTGTGTTAAATGTTAAAATGGCACATGCTGCAGCACTTCCTTTGCTTCTGATGCGATGAATAATAAGGACATATTATTCTCACTAAATGAGAGCATAACGGAGCAGTTATAAGACAAAGATGTGAGTGCCTGCTTACTTCAAAGGGAGACTGAATGCACTGTGCTGACAGCAGATCACTGCAAACATCTGCCTTTCCTGTCTACTAGTTACCTTCCCTTAGCTCTCTCTGCACACATTTACATTCACTAAACTAGTCTTTCATTAAAGCGTGCACGCTCTCAGATATTCCAAACTAAAAATGAACACGAGTGTAAGGCCAAAAACAGAGCGTGTTTTATAGAGCCATTGGAAGGGATTCAGCAAGGAACTGCGCTTAGAGCTATGTGTTTCCTTCAGTTGTCAGTTAATCAGCGGGTCAGTGGTTTTCTGAACAGCAGATTTTCACTTCATTACTATGATCGCCCTAAGAGAGAGTCTGAAGGGATCCCAGTGTTTTCACTAGCTGGCACACACACACACACACACACACACACACACACACACATTCCAGGCTCTCCAATACCCCTTCGGGCCCCTCGCTGTCTGCTCGGGCAATCGACCTCATCCAACCAATTAAAGACAGCGCTTAGTTCCTGATCGATGGCTGGGACGGGGCAGGATGAGGACAGCAGGAAGGGATCAGAGCTATTCAAGAAGATCCACTTCATGACCCGATGAGACTTTTTTTATTTGGTCTTCCTATCAAGAGCGGCTCAGCCTCAGATCATACTTCAAGCGCCCACGAGCATCAATCGCCCTCCCCTGTGGAACTCATTTTAAATATGCAGCCTGTTGTCACTCTCAAGTCGTCAGATACAGCTGCTGGGTAGTTAGCCCAACGCCTTAAAAATCTGACACTTTAGGCGTCCCTCTGGCATTTCTTCTGGACTCTGTCAGACAGATTATTTATAAGATAGTTTTGATGTGGCTTTGAAGTGACATGGTGCAAAGAGGGCAGAAGTCAAAGAGACACACATTTCATTCAGGAGAGCGAGGGGGGAGGGGGTGATTTGTAGTTATCAAGATTACCTCAGGCTTAACTGGCTTTTCAGTACCTGGTATGTTCTCAAAAGGGGAGGAGGTAGAGAAACCGTCTAACCCTTTTCTTTCCGATGATTTGATCTATATGATTTATATATCAAAATATACAAGTGAAAGTAATAAATTGTTCTTTTCTCGTGGCTCAGTGGTCGAGTTTGTCTGGATTTGATCCCATTCACCTGACAAGTCAGATAAACATCTTACTTCAAGATATAAAACACAAAAACTAGGTTCTGACTTGATTATAAGTGTCATGATTTACCTTTGACTAGTATGTCTATTCTCTGGTTTTGTTGCATAAATGTAATTTCCTGTTTTATTTTGTTATTTGTATCCTTGTGTATCTCTGTTTCCTGTGTATTTTTCTGTTCATATTCCTTGGTTAAGTATTAAGCCTTTCATGTTTTATACTCTCATTCACTTCCTTTTTTTTCTTAATTTCCCTGTGTGCATTTCCCTAGTCTTGTTTTTTAGTGTTTCCTGTTTTACTTTGTAGTTTTTGTCCCCAATGTGTCTTGTCTTGTCTTACTTCCTCCGTTTGTCTGGTTTCCCTCCATTTTGATCCCTCATTAGTTTCACGTGTGTTGGATCACTCCTGGTTTATTTTAGTTAGTGTGCTTTACCTTCTGTGTTCATATATCTTCCTGACCATGGTCATGTTTTGGATGTCATGTCATGGATTTTGGACTTTTGGTTATATGATGTACCCAGACTATGTATGATTAAGTTTTATGTTTTTGCTTTTTTTATAATTTAAGCTTTTTTTTGTTTGCTGCACTTTGTCAAACTATGACAATTAGTAAAAAAAAATTACTTGTTGAGTGTCCTGGATTGAGATGTAAATCTAAACTAGTTTTAGTAATTGGCAGATACTTTTGATTACTGTATTCAATTCAGGCCTTATTATGTGCTTTATATCTTAAAATAAGGTGTTCATCTTGACTTGTAAGGTGTGGCTTGTTATAAATGGTAAATGGACTTGAGCTTGTGTAGCGCTTTTCTAGTCTTCTGACTACTCAATGTGCTTTCACACTGCAGGCCACACCTACACATTCACACACTGATGGTAGAAGAGCTATGTTAAGAGTCCATCAGTATACATACATTCATACATGTTCATTAGCCGCTGACAAAGCAGCAGGAGCAACTCGGGGTTAAGTCTTGCCCAAGGACACATCGGATATGTGGCTGCATCTTAGCTCTGTGAATATCACTGTTTTCTTCAGGAACTGCAATTACGGCCGCTCATCCTTGTGCAGCTCCTGAAGTTTCTCCTCCATTCCTGACGTCAGCCTTGTCATCGTCTGTCGCTGTCGCATTTGTCGCTGAAGTTGAATATTTTGAACTCATGTGAAGCCGCTGTGGACGCGAATTTCGTGTACCTCGCACACCTTTTTGCGTCTTTTTCATTGCGCCACCAGTCCATTGCGCCACGCCATGCAATTTGCCTCATTCCATTGACTTTCTATGTACTTTTGTAGCACAACAGATAACATTTGTGTTTGGTGTGTACACAGCATAATGATATATTCTTCACTTAACTTTAAAGGAATACACTTGTTAAGATTTTAGTTTTTGCAGTGTGTTCCAACAGTACCTAGAATGTATTTTTACATAATGTTTTTGGGCTTTCTAAACCTTTATGTGATGAAACAGGACGCTGTTCGGAGTAGATAATCATGAGAAATGACGTGCAGAAAAGAAGCTGAGAGTCAGACTTGAACCTTGGCCACCTGCTTTGAGGACTACAGCCTTTGTACATCATGTGGCATGCAACATAACCATCAGGGTCAACCATCACATTCCTTCTTTAAACTTGAGGTCGCTCATTATAAGGTTTCCATATTAAACAAGCTGGAAGCTTTGTCACTAATCATTGTCTTTGATTTTGATGTTGCAGTCTGAAATCTTTAGTTTGTTCTCACATGATTTATGAGTCAGTAAAGATGTACATGTCTTTGTTGCTTCAGGTGTCTGCAACAACAAAGTGGAGATGCAGTGCTGACTAAGAGTGGGCCAAGGCTAGGTTTAATTTGTGCTCAACGCAAAGGAATGCAAAGCATGAATCATATCACTGTCACTTTTAGTTTCTATGTGATAATGGCTGAAACACTCAACATGTCCTTTTTCTCTAGTTTATTTTATTCATGGACATTCCAGAAAACCATGACCTCAAAAAGACCTTTGGCAAAAAGGTAGCCATCTTTTGAAAAATAAATGACTAACATGTCCCGCTTACAGTACCTCTCATCAGTCCTTCCTTCATCAGAGGCTGGTGACGGAGGAGAGGGTGTTAAGTAAAGACACACTCATCTTTTCTTTTTCTTTTTTTTTTCTCCCCTTCAGATATCACACCAACGAGCCTGTCACCCACACAGCCAATATCACAGTCAAGTCCACACACTGGGTTCAGTCACAGGGCAGAGCAAGAAATCAGAGGGGAGGGAGGACAAAATGAAGGGAAAGAAGAAAAGGGAGAAGTCAACAAGAGGAAAAAAATGTGTTCCTGTGGCGTGTCCTGGTGGTATGAACAACAGGGCAAAATGTCACATGCTTCTAATTCAGCGAGTTTGAGCCTCCTCTCCCACTGTCCTCACTCTTTCCTTTTATATAGTGAATAAATGGAAAATAAATATAGACTAGGACCACAAGCAGGGTGGCTGTGGTTCAGTTGGTAGAGTTGTTGCCTCTCAATCTGAAGGTTGAGGGTTCGATCCCCAGTTGAGCAACATGTCGATATCATTCCACCAAGCAGTTTGGTACAGCATGCATTTTGTGGTGTTTTTACTATCAAAATTCGGGAAAGGTCCCTTAATTATCGTCTTGTACCGTCCTACTTTTCTACCGATCCAACCCTAAAAGGTGGAGCTAAAAACTACAGTCCATTGATTGGTCGAAAGAATCGTCACTTCCTGTGCAACGGTAATAAAGGACGGCTGTATTTTTCCTCGCAGCCTCGTCTGAAACAAAGCTTCATTGCTTTTTGTAACAAATAACCACAAGCCAATGAGAAAGACCACAAACTGCTGGATGTCCTCCATTGTTGCTCTTTGTTTACTGTGTTGCGTTCTTCTTCTTCGTCTAATTTATTAGTGTGTCGCACTGCTATGATGTCACGCTATTACGTAGCTGACGCGACTAACGGCATCCAGCTTACACGCCGCCTACCAAAAAAAGAGTACGGTAACTACGGTTGGCTAAGGAAATGCAAACAGGATCAGGCTTTACCGAACCAAAGCGTACTGATCCATACCGGACCGCTCGGTGGAAACTGGGCTTTAACCCTGAATTCGATTCCACTGCTTCAGTGGTGGTGTATGAATGGGATTAGTTACTTCTGATGGATGATACTACATAGTGATCACTACAGCTTTGAGTAGTCGGAAGACTCAAGTCCATTTACCATATAATGTTTTCCGAAAAGAAAGATGAAGGATTTATCCAATTAGATTTATCATAAAGAAATGAATGAAAGGAGAGTAGAAGAGGAGGGGAGAGTGGTAAAAACGGTAGACATTGAAGCTCTCTGTGAAGAGTAGTGGACCAGTAGAATGTGTTTTTTGTAGGCTAAACTGCAGTATGAATACGTATTAATATGAATAGAATAAACCTCAATAGCTGTGATACTGGCAAACCTTGCCACAGTGAAAAGCATGATTCAGGGAAAGTGGTGAAGTGCAGTGAGATGCAATGTCATAACAACAATACAGGCTGCTTGGAAACACATTTATTAGTCTTCCCAAGGATTCCTCTTTTTCTGAATTTGTTACAGAATTAGGCAATCCACCAGAGAACGCAGCCCTCTTTGTGGCAAATGGAGCGAGCTGCAGAATAGAGGCATGAATTGAATCTCTTACTGGCACATTGTCACCAGTACCTCACTCTCCAGACTGTAGCATTTGCGTCCTTCTCACCTTCCTGCTCTTTGAGCAACAGCTCAGACTGATCCATCCTTAATTTTTTATTTATTTTCCACATGGTCACTCCCACGCAGTATTAAGTGCAATAAAGTGATTCAAGGATGCATTAACGCTGCAGAACAGGATGTAATTGCAGTTAAGTAAATCCTTTTGATGTATAAATGTCCATCTCTTAAGATCTGACATTTTAACTCACAGTTTGCTGGAAAAAAAAAATTACAATATGTTAAATCATTTCCTGGAAATGGTCACTTCTGTATTTACTTTGTGACTGCCTCTAATCTTTACAACTAATAGGAGATGTGAATGATAAAAGGCCTTGTTGAATTTTTTGTTTTATCTATGCCAGGTTGGAGCTGCTGAGCCAAAAGCTTTCTCTTAATCACACAATACCTCTCCTTCATAAAGTAATAAAGCAGGTGGTGAACCCTCCATCTGGATCAGACTTCTTCTGTTCACTTCCTCATTTGCCCTCTCTCCTCTCCTTCCCTTTCTTCCTTATTCCATTCACATTCTTCTCTCTCTCTCTCCCCCCTCTCTCTCCCTCTCTCCCTCTCCCACTCCTTGTCTCCTTAACCGTCCTCCATTTCTCCTCCTCGCTGTCTCTCATTCAGCCGCCAATTTAATGACACAAGACGGCAGAGGAGAGCAAAACACAGTCACAGATCGATGGAAGATGAGACTTTCTTCTTCATGGGTAGAATTCTTAGACTTTATTGTCCCAAATGGGATATACGGACTATAACATGAAAGCAGTATAAATCAGTTTGCTTCCCTTGCAGCATCTCCTTCAGAACATACATGTTTATATATGGCTTTGTTTGTTCAACCACACAGTGAACATGCTGTTTATTTATCTTTCATGACCCTCAGGCATGTTTGTTGATATGGATTGTTTCAGTGCATGAATGTGATATATTAGATCTATCCTGTACGTGGATGTAGGTGTTGTATGATCATGTTGTGGCTTAAACATGATGAATGTGAGGTGGCCCGTTCTCTGCCCTCCCTCCCCTCTGCCCTCCTGGTGGCCTCTCAGCTGTTTTCACTTTGACTGTTTCATCACCAACACAGTCTCTTTTTTCCTTTGCTTTAGGTCCACTTCCTCAAGGCACTGTCTATACCCGCTGTCTTCTTTGCATGTGCATCCATGCAATGCACGCACACACACCTCTCTGTCTTTATTTAATCATTGGCTCCGTTACAGGGGGATATTTTCCCAGACAATGCCTCTGAAGGCGGTGAGCCAGGCACGGCGAATTAGAGGGGTAAGATCTCTCTATCCCTCATCACATGGAAGCCACAGGAGCGGCACTCCCACTGACTGAGATGAATGAATTTAATATATCTCCCTTTTGAAGCACAGATGACCTCCTGATACGGCGCTCTGTCTCTCGATCACACGAGGCCTTTATTTCTTTGGCTCTGCTCTCAGATCAGGAAATGCGCAGGAAGACATCCGAAGGGATTCTGACAGAGACTAATTTGTTTGGTGGCCTGACGTGACTCGTGTATCTCTTTGTCCATATGGGGCGGACACTCCCAATCCCTCAACAGACACTTTCATGACTATGGGATATCATGTTGATATATGTGTTTGAATATGTAGCGCTTTATAGCGGAGGAAACATGCTGTGATTTATGCCTGTTGGAAATATTGTCTCAAAGCCAGTTTAATGTAAGCATGTGGCGTTTAGCTGACTTTACAGTTAAACTTTTGAGCAGGTCGGCCATTTTTATTCTCTCTACAGAGGAGTGATGTCTACCTGGGGGGGGGGGGGGGGGGGGGGGGGCTCATTGCATTTAAAGAGACACACGGAGCGTTCTGAGAGAGCTGGTTTATACAGGGTTACAAACCTCCTCTGGTGCTTGATTCATGTTATATTTGCAAAGCACAGCACAGATGTTTCATTTAGATCACAGGGGACTGCATTAAAAGATGGAAAGGGGGATAATATGTCATCTTTTAATAAATTGTGCTAAATTTTGACTGTTTTCTTACCTTCAGACCAGTCATTGTCTCTGAATTAAAAAATCTTGTTTAACCGACTATAGGCAATTAGTCGACTAGGACCATGACTAGATTAATGTCTGCTGTAATTTGTTAAATAATATTGAAATACAGTGATTATATTTTCCCAAAATACGTAATAAAAAAATAATAAATCCCCCTCATACCAGGCAGCTGCTATAATGCCTCTCCACTAGGTCAAAATGTTCAGCATTAATCATTCACCTTTGACATACCACAAGATGTGTCAGCATTTCATTATTTTCCATAAGGCATGAAGCTCTTTGTGCTAGAGCCCGCATGTGTATGCTGTTTGTGTATGTGTGTGTGTGTGGGTCTATTCTGATGATGTGCTTCCATACTAAAGTGAGCCACAATGACCCCTCTTATATTTCCTTCCTTATTGGATCTAGTGCTCTCCTGAGACAGCAGACGTTGATGCCTCAGGTCATTTTCTGTCTCTTATAACAGACTGTCCCAGTGTGCTTTGTAAGTCCCACTTAATTAGGCGCAAAATTGGATGGATTTACGCTTCTCCAGAAACGTCTTTTATTAGATATTTATCCCATGTGGTTAGGACCGCACTGATCAGATTACACTGATTCAGACTCCTGCATGGCTAACTACCCTGCCAAGTGCTGCATGTTGTGTATGCATGGTCAATTGTTTGATTCTTTAAAATAATAATAAATAATCCAAATAGCCTGAATTTATAAAGCACATTTCAAGGAACCAAAGGACATTTAATGTGAGTGCAGAACAGGCAACGTGCAAACAAAGGACAACAAAATGAATTGATAAGTACAAAAGATATAGAATTACAGCAATATTTGCTGAGGATAAGCGGGTTTTAAAAAGTCCATTGGTTAAGTTGAACAGTTGGGTTTTCAGGAGGTTTTTTGAAAATGTCAGGGCTTGGTGAAAGTGAGATTCCTGGTGTCTGAGTTCTGACTCCTATCCAGGGCAGATCTGGTGGTGGTTTGGATGTTTGACTAGAATAAGAGGGTGGAGTCCAAAATGTCTCCCAGGTTGCAGACTATAGCGGATCAAGGAGAATACCACCAACCATCCAGAGAAGACACAATCATAGGCACTGTTGCTGTTCATTTTGAGTAGGTTGGATGGTCAAAACAGAGACCCCCCTAGATTTCAGACTTTTTTCTACACCCAACCAGATCAAACTCTGAGAGTATAAAAATAATCTGCATATTATTATTATAATCTGTATATTTTCACACTGTGCGCCCTACATTATTGTAAGCAGGGTTTTAAAAAATTACAAATCTGCTTACTCTGCTGAATGAACAGAACCAGGTGTAAAAGAAAAGAGGGGGGTTTAACTTGAGATGACACAGTGTATAAAAACTGTTCTGATTCAAGGATCATATAAATATATCATCACTGAAAGGCTGTAGTCTGAAATGTCTCCCAAATGTAATATCTTCTTCATATACTAATTTTATTTGCAGGTAATCAAATCCATCAAGATAAGAAATTAAATCATTTTTCCCTTCAGTTAATTTAGCATATTTGGCATATGTAGTCTCCTGAATACATATTCAAGTCACTACCTGGATCCCTCTGATGAAAAAATGAAAATCCAGCAAGAAGTCATTTTCTCTCCCTATAACAAGGTCAACATTTTTTCACAAGCATCATCTTTCATTTAAATCATAATCACCCTCGTAAATGACTGACTCATCAGATTTTGTAATGGCGTCATTAAAGAGTGTAGAAAAGCTCAGGTAAATGAGTCTGATCAGTTCAGAGAGGCCATGCACAAACAGCCCAGTGTTATGTCTCCAGTGTGGATGTATTAAACAACCTGGTCTTTACATACACCTGCATGTCTTTCTATGGGAACAGAATTGGGCATTAGTCTCTGTGCGTATGTGTGTGTGTGTGTGTGTGTGTGTGTGTGTGTGTGTGTGTGTGTGTGTGTGTGTGTGTGTGTGTGTGTGTGAGAGCAGGTTTCTGTGCCGGCACAGGGCACCAGAGTGCTGTTAATTTCCGCTCGGACAGGGGAACGGCCACTAAAAGTATCATTGAAGTGATGAATGTGCTGCTAGGCCGAGGCATCGGTGTTTAATCTGAGTCATAAGAGAAATAGCAGCACATCAGCTTCGAACGACTCCCTTTCATCTGCATTTAGGGATGTGGACCTGCTCTCCTTCTCCTTGTTTCATTTCCTATTTTCTTAACACCACACCTAGTCCCTTCTGACTGTAAAGCCTCATCCTTCATATTTTGAGCTTTAAATGTACGTGTAGAAAACATGTGTGTGTATTAATACTGTATGGGATGGATTAGTATTAAAGAGAAGGTTGATCATTTCTTTGCTGAGATACTGCTCAACCTTAAATACTAGTCTGTAATTAATTTAGATAAACTGTACACAACATAAACAGAGCAACTGAAATTAGTTATTTTATTGGATTTATTTATTAAAGTACTTTAACTAAAGCTGTGTGGCCCTCACTATTTACACTGTTTCAGTGTAGCTTCCATTTCAAGTCGAGAATGTACAGAACATAGTGCTGGGATGTTATTTGGGGGGCTGGACTGTCAGGGTTATTTGGAAATCTTCCCGGCTTTTATTGTATATGTAGCCTGTGTACTCCACATCTGTCTCAATTCCTATGCAATTACAGCCATATCCACAAACTTTGCATTGTCTTTGTTTTTATTTTTTTATTCAAAAGACGTCTTTAATATTTTCCACAGGCAGCTTTAGATTAACATGCTTGTGTTTTGTTTTCTTGTCCTTGTATGCTACGCTTATTTAGATGAGGTTGTGTTTTGATTGCTTTCCTTTCCTCTTTTTTTTTTTTTGCACTAAGGACAAAGAGAGAAATCTTGTTTTTTCCTACACCTGAGATTAAGTTAAACTAATATTTTCAATATACGTGTGGGATCATATGAAAACTCCAGACAGGACATAAAGTACAGAGTTTGATAAAAACAGAGAGCTGAGAAACAGCCGGCTGACTTCTAACCATGGCAATGGATTATGAATGATCAGAACAATATTAAGGAGGATGGTGACCAAGACTCTACTAGGAATACCCAAACGACATACAATGTTCAAAGTGAAAAAGTGTTCATATAAATAAGAAGTGAAGGTTAGATGACAAGCATAGCAGTGTGTAAGAAAGACGCTTATTAATGGCACATTGATCAATTATAATAGAATAGAATAGAATAGAATGACTTTATTGATCCCAAACTGGTAAATTGTGGTGTTACAGCAGCAGGTTATCAAATAAAACAATATAAAAATAGATACATAAATAAGTACTTAGAATTTAAAAAATAAGAATAGGAAGAGATTTATATATCAAGGATTTAACTTAACATTCCTACTCGTTTAAAAAAAATAATAATTAAATACAACATTTATTCAGGCTTGTTCAACTGAATGTAAAAATACTCTAGGAGGTAAAATATGTAAGTTTGCAAAAACAGTGATGACAGTGGTACATGTGTAATAACGATATAGAGGGGGATCCAGAGCTGTGCAAATTTGTGTCTGTTTCTGACCTTTCTCCCTTGGCCTGCGTGGATGGCGGTTTGCCACTGTGACAGCCGGCTTTCTCTTTTTGTGCTCTTAACAATTTTGAGACAGCTGGAGAGCAGGCTCTAAAACGCTGAGGTGCTCATCTCTCTGAAAGACGGCTTGACTTTTTGTATTTCTCTTTCTCCCTCACTCTCTATTTACTTTTGTTGTGTATGCCTGTCAGTGTAACATTCTCATTATTTCGGCATCGGTCTCACTGCCTCCTCTTCTTTTCTCTCTCATCCTCTTCATTTTTTTGGTTCCATCTTTCTGTTTCTCGTCTTTTTTGCATCAGGTATTCTCCAAAGGCTCGGTCCTCCACCAAACCAGCATTTTTTGTTCCTTTGTTCCAAGGTTCAGAGAGCTGCTTGAGGTGAATTGCTCTCTCAAACATAAAGATCCTTGAACCCACATACAGACACACACCTGCATACACATATTGAAGTCCACATTCTCAACTCTGCAGATTCATGCTGTTGAAATGAATGCCAGACATACTCAGTGCCATCGACTTCAGCTCATGTTTTCATGCAGCTTTTTCCACTTCTGCCTGAAAATATCTGAAACAGTCTGAGTGCTTCACAGTATGTCCATGTCCATACCTTTTGTCACACAAACTGTGGCTATCAACCATCTTTCCTGTGTGATTCTATTATCTGTTTTTGTTTTTCTTACTCCTTTCCATTAGTTTTACAGCACCTTTATGACACCTTCTCCTGTCCTGCAACAGTTAAAATGTAAGGGTTCACTGCAAAAACATTCAAAAACATTTCATATCCTGAAAGGTAAAATATATGACTTTTGATCTGGTAGATGTTGCACTTTAGCACCAGTCTTTCAGACCAAAGCAAATGCCTTCAGCACAATGCCTCCTCTCCTCCCTCACCCCTCATTTAGTGTTTTGCTTGAATGCATCCATTTGTAGGACTGATCTCCAATTGCGATATACTTTGATTAGGTACTTCTTTAAAGTGATTCAGACCAAACAAAGTCTTTTCTCCGGTTCTTCTCTCTTCCCCCACATAGGGGCAGGGCGGAGAGGAAGAGGTTCATGGGATGAAAACATGTATGAGCATGTTGTAGCCCCTGAGAGAAACATAAACAAGCTGGAGGAGGTGTAGCAATGTTAGTGTGAACACAGAGCTGAGAACAACAAACCCAGAGAGAGTTTAAATTCAATATTTTACATTTGTTAAAGTCATTAATCAATAGATTATGTAAGGGTAGATTTGAAATCTGCGTTATTAATGTTAGTGTTTAAATGTCACATATACCTTAAAATTAGAAATGATTATGTGAACGTCTTTTATCCAATTTTGTGTTTCAAAATTAAAAAAAAACATACAATTTAAAATTCTGTAAAATTCACAGTCTGTATATTTTCCTTTTTGATAGTTAGTGCTGGTGCAGACCAGCTCTTAGTTATGCTGCTATAGGCTTAGACTACTGGGGGAACTGGCACCTTGAGCTCCTCTCTCTCTCTCTCTCTCTCTCTCTCTCTCTGTGCATATACAGTACATCATATTACTGCATGTATCTATCTGTAAATCTCAGTCATGTACCACCTACTTTCCTGAGAGCTCTTGAGCTCTCTTAGGCTCCTCAAGATCGTTGGTTGACGGCCTGCCAGAAAACTTTTGCTGCTTTGCTAAAAGTGCTCATGATGGATAGGCCAGATCTTTGTAACATAGCAATGAGTAAGGTCTTTTACCTGCTTTTTGTAACATAACAATGAGTTAGGTCTTTTTACCTGCTCCTTTGTAATGTTAACAGACAAAGAGTAAGGTATTTTACCTGCTTTTTGTAAAGTGTCTTGAGATAACACTTGTTATGAGTTGACGCTATACAAATAAATTGAATTGAATTGAATTGAATTCCAAGCACTCTATAATTTGTCTTTTACAAAAACAAAAAAAGGTTTGATTTGATTGAATCCCCCCCCCCCCCCCCCTTACAAACTAGAATGCCTTTGACCTTTAACATGTTCTAATTTAACCTTTGCTTCTTCTTCTATTGTGATTCCCATTCCATTCATATATTTCACATCTTCTTGCTATCTCTGCTATTGTTGAACAAGCCTCCCCTTGGAGCTGTGGCTGAACATATCCTTGAATGCAGAAATCCTCTTTTACAAATCCATGGGATGTGACCTTGAATATATTTCGTCTTCCGGCTGACAGTATTTTCTCAGTTCTTATCAACCACATGCATAACATATATGCACTCGTCTTGTTTGCATGCATGTATTCTTCTCACATCTTTTCAGAATCCCTCTTCTCCCTCTCAACTTCATATCTTCCATCTGCTGCTTCTTTTTTTTTTTTTTACATAGATTACACCACGTTATGCCATGAAAAGCAAACATCTTTTCCATTCTTGTCCTCATCTTCACCTGTATCCTTTGCCGTGTGGGGATATCATTTTCTCTTGACCGCGCAACTACCAGTAGCAGCTTGCCCATTGGGAAGGCGGGTCAGTGGAGGGCCCTGCTGAGCTTTCAGCGGGCGCCATGAGCCAGAGGTCACCAACTGCCTGCTTGTGATAAAGAGCAACTTCCAGCACTGTCTACAGAGTCTGAACTTTTGTTGGCACGGGCATCCTGAGTGTCAAAACACCACCTGGCACAATAATTACAACAGGTAGTGCAGTTTATCTATAAAGGAAAATTACATTCTTTGCCCTGTTCTTCTTTGTTGTATCTTCTATATTGGATGAAGTGACCTTCTAAGTCTGGTGGTAGTCTGTTTCATTATAAGACGGGTTAGGGATGTCAGAACCAGAAGCTATTTGGCTCAAAGCAGTTGGATTGGATATTGAATGAAAGAAGTATTATAACCTTAATTTCACCTTGAGTAATTTGCTTTGCACAAGGAGCACACACAAAACTACACATCTTTAGAGCAATGTCCTGTCACCTGTATAAACATTATTTTATGAATAATGCAAATGGACAGACTATTGGAGGTGAGGCTGCAGTCTGAAGATGCTCTCATACAACACTGAAGTGATATCTGTGGTAAGTGTTGTGCAAGTTCACAGTTCAAAAAGTGAACTAGTTCATGTTCATTTATTATCTCTTAAGGACACATTCAACAGTAGGTTCCTTAATACACAGAATAAATGTGCCCATCTGTTTTGCCTTTAAGAGGAAAACACTTATGTATAAATGGACACTTGGGCCTGTGACCTTAATTCTCATAATGATATAAAGCACACAGGGTGCTTCCAAAGTGTCTACACAATCTGACAGTCCCTTCTATCCATGCTGTATACTGTTAGTACCCAATGTTCAGTAGGCCGATATTTGTTCCTCCTTCATCTGATTAATTTAGTGTGGAAGTGGTGTCATCAGCCTGCCTCGTGTTATTGACTCTTCAACTCTGATGTGATCTGCACGATGGCTCAGTAAAGAATACAAAACTTCACATTGCATGTAAACAATTTAACAACTTAATATTTGAAAGATGCGTTACCCAAACCGGCCGCAACCATCCTCGTCATGTTTTCATTTTTTTTTCATCCTTGTTTGTTTTGATTTGGAGGCTCGTGTGAAGTGACGTTTTACATTTAATTTTGCACAGCATTGTGGGTGTTAAAATACAACTTATGTCCTGAAAGGATGCATCAACACCATGCTGCACAAAACCCGGAAGTTAGCATCCATACTGGACCCAAAAAACGCCCACTGAATGACCACAAGGGTTCAGTCTACTGAAAAGTCTGCACTCCATACTGAACTGAACAGTGTCTTCAGTGAAATGAAGACAGAACAAGTTCAGAGCCACAGTCTTGTTATACGTTTAATGAGTTTATAGTTAGAGGTGTTCAGGGGTTTTATCAATGAGAATACTTAGCCCAGGTGAGGGCGATAGCACTTTTAAATAATCATAACTACCAACTGTTTGACGAAATAGACTGATCTTTGCTGCAACTTCTTGAGAGAAGTTTGGAAGACAATCTCTTTACTGTTTATTCCTAACTTAGAATGAGGAGATTGTTTAAACATTTGATATGAGAGGATGATGCAGACTCTCTCTCTCTCTCTTCTGTCATCAGTAGAACTTAGATGTCTGGTGTGGAGGTAATAGAGATAAATGCACCTTGGATGAAAATCTTGTTTCTTCCTTCTGAGTCAGTGCTCAGCCCTGTGAGCTCCGATAAACTATCTTCTCTGTTGTGCTAACACACACACACACACACACACACACACACACACACACACACACACACACACACACATACACACACACACACACACACACATCAAAAGAATGGTCTTTTGTCATCTTTTTTAATCACTTTTCCAGTAATAATGGGGTTGCTGTACAGAGTTGTCTGACCTGACAGGAATCTCTCTCACACATGAATATGTATGCAAAACATCACATTATCCCACCTCATCAGTGAGGTCCATTATCATGCTGTGGATAATTGAACATCGATAGTCTCTATGTTTAAACTAATGGTTATTTGAAATAGTCAACCATTCACCATGAACGCCACAATGACAACTTTTTGACATGTTGACAAAAAAAACAATATAAAGTGTGCAGAACAAGAAAGTTGATTAAAAAATGACCATCCTGAGAAATCCATTTGTATAATAGCTGGAAACTTTCATTGTCTTTTGATATCAAGAAAGAAAAAACAAATGATAAACATACATGTTTATACATGTTTTAAGATGTAATGGTATGAATAAATATTGAAAGCAGCATATACATTCCTCACCTAATATGCAGCAGATATTTCCTTATGCACACAAACACACACAAAACCAAAACGCTTCAGTCTGAAGCTCCTCCCCCTGGACTAATGGCTGCTGTCCATTGCTTGAAACCAAAGTGCATCAAATTAGTGCTTTGTCTAGACAGCCTGTCTGCATGAATATGTCTTCCTATAAATCTGACATAAATGCATATTTAGTAAGTGTCCCAGGGATAAATGAGATTGCAATGCTCCTCCTGTGCGTGTGCGTGTGTGTATGCATACACGTGTGAGTTTTTTTTGACCATGTGTAATTCATGTCATTTATCTATGTTGGGGCATTCGCTCTCCCAGACGCACACAGTATGAGATAACGCCCCTTCATTGCCATTCTGGGATGAAACATGTCATTTGACCTCTTGTCTGAATAATCTGATCAAAGAATAAAACATACGTGAGTGTTACTATGTTGTTGTGTGTGGAAATTCATACATGTGTATTCCATTATATCACATGTATGCATGTATGTATGTATATGTATTCCATGTAACACTTTCTTTGTGCTTTTCCACAGTAGAGGGATGAAGGTGAAGACCTGACCCTCCTGGGACTTCTGCTCATCTGACACCACAAGAGGTCATTGGGAAACGGGTCTGTAGCACATGCATGTACTATGTGTGTGTATGTGTGTGTATGTGAGTGTACGTGTATGTGTGTGTGCATGTGTGTGCAATGTGGATGATGGATTGGGGTCATGAAGGGTTGCAGGGTTGCAATGTTGTTGCCAAGACAAACAGCTGCGCTTGTGTCTGGGGGCAGGTGTTTCATAGCGACTCAGCACATTGAAATTAGTCAAATCGATACACCCCTTCCGCTTTTCTGCATGTATTTATGTCTGAGAGTGTGAGTGTGTGTGTGTGTGTGTGTGTGTGTGTGTGTGTGTGTGTGTGTGTGTGTGTGTGTGTGTGTGTGTGTGTCAAGCATGTGTGCTTGTATTCTTTTTTTAGATGTATGCTTTTGATCTACTTAATCTCTTCCTCTATTCAGCTGCTCATTATGTGTGTGTCTTTTGGTGAATGTTTGTAGGTTTTGTGCACGAGTAGGAAAGGTTCTGAAGATACTTTTATACTCACTTGCACTTACCTCACTTTCCCCCCACCATGTATTTACAGTTACCTGACTATAAATGTTGAATGCCTATTGTCTCCGCAGTTCACCAGCCCACACCAAAGTCCATTTTCCTCTTCCTAAATGGACTGTAGAGAACTGCCCATTCTATCACTTTAATACAGACAGAGCAAAGGCACTTTTCCCACAATAGTCTTGGTGTGTAGATTATCCACCCTCTGTTGATTTCTGAGCTTTCTGTGAGCCCTGAGGTCTGTCTCAGCTTCCCAGTGTGTGCTGCATTCCCTGCAAGCTTCTTTCTCACGCTCAACCAACTTTATGTATTCACCCATAGATATAAACACCATTCTCCTGAGTAAAGACTCTTTTCCCCTTGTCTTGCTCTTTTCCTTCTCGTATTTTTATCCCCAGCACTCCCTTAAAACTCCCTCATCCTTTTCTTATTGTCCTCTTAAAATTGTTCGGACTTCAAACACAAGACAGAAGTGAAGAAGTGAAATAGAGAAATTGAGAGTGGGGGGGACACTCTTGAATCAGCTCTAAAACCAAAGATTTACAGATCAATTTAAGTTTGTGGGGCTACAGAATCAGATGATAATACACATTGGAGAGAGAAAAGCTAAATTATTTGTATTTCTTCATTGAACTAATCCATCTTTCTCTCTTCCACTCCCTCCATCTTTCTCTCTTCCACTCCCTCCATCTTTCTCCTCTCTGGTGATCAGCTGATTATGGGCATTTACTCTTTAAGTATAATCCAACCAGATTCTGCCACGACCTCTTTTAATCAATCATCCTGCCGTGGCAACATTTTAAAATCTGTTCTGTTCTCTCTCTCCCGCAGTCAGTCTGTCATTTCAGTGTAGCGCTGCAACCCTCCTCTAACCTGACTCCATTGTCCATATCGTGCTAAAAGATAGCATGTTTCCTTAATGTCTGATGATAAACATATAAAACAGATTTGATAAAATGAGTGACAATATCTGTATATCGTGATTTGCTTTAATGAAAAACTAATGAATCTGTCACATGTACAAGTCACAAGCTAGTCTCAAGTCTCAACCTTCAAGTTTCCCAGGTCACTTCAGTGACAATCAAGCAAGTCCTACAGTCTATGTTGATTTGTTCACAGTATTATAGGCTATAATAATGTGAACAACATATGTTACCTCATTAATATAATTTTATAACAATATAAATATCACAATATTATCAGTTTTTATACTATGTATCACACTGATATGACCATTTTATTGTTAGCATGTTACCAAAGTCTTACTGTACTTTACCAAATCTTCAAATTTGTTTTCTAACTATTACCCATAACACTGAAATGTTACATACATTTCAGTGAAATATGGCTCACATTTATATACATTGTTATTATCAAGCCATTACCGAATTAAACTTTGGTAATTACATGTTATTACATGTTTTACCTCTTTATCACACTATTACCGTTCTATCACTGTGCTGTAATATGAAGTCCTACCTTTTCCTCAGTATGAATCATGTCGCGGCTGAAATGCAAAGTACATATAAATATTATTTTCCCTCTTTGGCATTAGGTTTCTAGGTATTTAAAAACAATGAAATTCCATTCACGTGAAAATATTTGTCCTTAAATATTCTTTGAACTTCTCAGTGCTACCTTAGGCTAACAAGTCATCTTCAATTAACTCCAACAAGCCAATTAGAGTAATTAACTGTCCATCATACATGGATGATGTGATGCAATGCAAAAACCTGAGAAGACCAACCATTGTCTCTTTTTGCTAATGCTAAATTGTTCAAAACTCAGTGTTAGAATCTGTAATTCGCAGATAAAACACATGAAATGAAATTTTAAAAAAATGACCCCAACCTTAACTATGCATCATTATATTGGTTTTCCAGTGACAGAAAAAAATAAGGCTGGACTTTGGACCAAATGTGAATTTTTGTATGCACATGCAGTCTGTTTCACATTCTTTGCATGTACTTCAATCAATCAATCAATCAATCAATTTTTATTTGTATAGTGTCAACTCATCAAGTGTTATCTCGAGACACTTTACAAAAAGCAGGTAAAATATCTTACTCTTTGTCTGTTAACATTACAAAAGAGCAGGTAAAAAGACCTTACTCATTGTTATGTTACAAAAAGCAGGTAAAAGACCTTACTTATTGCTATATTACAAAGATCTGGCCTATCCATCATGAGCACTTTAGCAAAGCAGCAAAAGTTACAGTGGTAAGAAAAAACTGCCTTATCAAAAGGCAGAAATTGTTCTGGCAGGTCGTCAACCAACGATCTCGAGGAGCCTAAGAGAGCTCAAGAGCTCCCAGGAAAGTAGGTGGTTAGTGAGGAGCTCAAGGTGCCAGTTCCCCTGGTAGTCTAAGCCTATAGCAGCATAACTAGGAGCTGGTCTTCACCAGCACCAGCCCTAACTATAAGTTTTATCAAAAAGGAAATGATGTTTTAAGTCTATTCTTAAAAATACAGACTGTGTCTGCCTCCCGGACCCCAGCTGGAAGACGATTCCAGAGGAGAGGAGCCCGATAACTGAAGGCTTTACCTCCCATAATACATTTAGAGACTGTAGGTACCACTAGCAGGCCTGCATTCTGGGACCGTAATGTTCTCGAGGGGCAGTATGGCACTAGTATCTCCTTAAGATAAGATGGTGCCTGGCCATTTAGAGCTTTGTAAGTGAGAAGAAGGATCTTGAATTCTATTCTAGACTGTATAGGGAGCCAGTGCAGAGAAACCAACACATGAGTAATGTGGTCCCTTTTCCTAGTTCTATTCAGTACACGAGCTGGACTTCTGGACTAGAAGAGTCTTTAGAGACCCACCATAGCACCCTGACAAAAGAGAATTACAATAATCCAATCTGGAGGTAACAAATGCATGAACTAGTTTTTCTGCATCATTTTGCAACAGGATATTCCTGATCTTGGATATATTACGAAAATCAAAATAGGCTGTTCTTGAAATTTGCCTGATGTGAGAGCTAAAGGACATATCTTGATCAAATATAACTCCTTGATTCCTAACAGTGGTGCTAGATGCCAGGCTGATGTCATTAAGTACAGTCAAATCACTAGAAAAAGTCTCTCTGAGGTTTTTAGGGCCTAGCACAATAACTTCAGTATTGTCTGAGTTAGGTAGCAAAAAAATGTTTGTTCATCCAGGTCCTAACGTCCTTAAGGCACGTTTCTAGCTTACATAACTGACTGGTGCTATCGGGCTTCATTGATACATAAAGCTGTGTATCATCTGCATAACAATGAAACTGTATGGAGTATTATACAGTATTATAGCAATATTTCCCAGAGGAAGCATATATAATGTAAAGAGAATTGGTCCAAGCACTGAACCTTGTGGCACTCCATGGCTAACTTTGGTGTGCATAGAGGACTCATCATTAAAATGTACAAACTGAGATCGGTCTGATAAGTAGGATTCAAACCAACTTAAAGCAGTCCCTGTAATTCCAAGTAAATGTTCTAGTCTGTATAATAGGATCTGATGGTCAATGGTGTCAAAAGCAGCACTAAGATCTAACAAGACGAGCACAGAGAGAAGTCCCCTGTCTGAAGCTAGAAGCAGATCGTTTCTAACTTTAACTTTAAGCAGTCTCAGGAGATCGTTTAAACCCTTCAGAGGTCAAAGGTCAAAGGTCAAATGTCCGTTAATGTGGACTCTAAATCCTGACTGAAACTCCTCAAATAAACTGTTGTCATGGAGAAAGTCACACAGCTGATTAGCTACCACTTTCTCCAGGATCTTTGAGATAAAAGGAAGGATATAGGCCTATAGTTAGCTAGAGTTCCTGAATCTAGAGTAGGTTTTTTGAGTAGAGGTTTGAGTAGCGCTACTTTAAATGACTGTGGTACATAGCCTGCCAGTAAAGACATATATCTAATATAGAGTTGCTAACTAGGGGAAAGACTTCCTTAAACAGCTTGGTTGGGATTGGGTCTAAAAGACAGGTTGACGGTTTTGACGCAGAAATAATTGAATTTAGCTCTGAAAGGTCGATTGGAGAAAAACAGTCTAGACTAATATCAGGTCCTGGAACTGTCTCTGCCATATCAGACGTATCTGCACCAGGTAAAGGCAGGAGGTTACTAATTTTGTCCCTGATGTCTAGAATTTTGTTGTTGAAAAGGAAATCATTACTGCTGAGGGCTAAAGGAATACAAGGCTCAATGGAGCTATGACTCTCTGTCAGCCTGGCTACAGTACTGAAAAGGTATCTAGGATTGCTTTTGTTTTCCTCGATTAGAGAGGAGTAGTAGGCAGCTCGAGCGTGACGTAGAGCCTGCATATATTTTCTATGACTATCCTGCCAGAATAAACGAGATTCTACTGTTTTGGTCGAGTGCCATATTCTTTCAAAATTTCGCGACGATTGTTTTCGAGTACGGGTTTCTGAGTTGAACCATGGAGCTAGTTTCTGCCGTTTGATAACCTTCTGTTTTAGGGGAGCAATCGAATCAAGAGTAAATCTCAGCGAATCCACTGCACTATCAACAAACTGATCTAGCTGAGAGGGACTAAAGCTATCATAAGAGTTTCCAACTGGGTTGATACACGGTACTGAATCAAAAGCAGCTGAAATAGCTGCCTTAAATCTAGCTACAGCACTATCAGATAAACTTCTAGAGAGCAAATTTTTATAAAGCAGAGATAATTCAGGTAGGACAAAGTCGAAAATAATAAGGAAATGGATTTTCTAGGAATACTGTAAGGTTTTGGATTTCAATGCCATAAGCTAAAACAAGATCCAGGGTGTGGTTAAAACGATGAGTAGGTTCGTTTACACCCTGGGTGAAACCAATAGAGTCTAATAATGACATGAAAGCTGTGCTAAAGCTATCATTATCAACATCCACATGGATATTGAAGTCACCTACAACAATTATTCTATCACTGCTAACGACTAAATTTGATAAAAATTTTGCAAATTCAGATAGAAACTCAGAATATGGGCCAGGAGGGCGGTAAACTACAACAACTAGAACTGGCTGACAGGTTCTTGAGACTGGATGTGAAAGACTAAGAACAAGGCTTTCAAAAGAAGAAAAATTCAGCTTTGGTCGAGGGTTAACTAGAAGACTAGAATTAAAAATAGCTGCTACTCCACCACCTCATCCGGTGTCTCGAGGTATATGAGTACTAAAATGACTGGGAGGAGTGGATTCATTTAAACTAACATATTCATCTTGACACAGCCAGGTTTCAGTCAAACAAAGTAAATCAATATGCTGATCTGATATCAGATCATTCACTAAAAGAGATTTGGATGCTAAGGACCTAATGTTCAAAAGTCTGCAGTGAATCTTCTGATTTTTTTTTGCAAAATCGTATTCGTGGTTTTGGTTCTAATGAGATTTTGACGATTTACGCCTTTTTTGTCTATGTTTGGATGACTTATAAAAACGGGTCTGGGCCGGGGGACAGACACAGTACCTATAGTACAACTACAGTTAGATTCAGAATTACAGCTATAGTGACTTGGAGACAGATCTAAGGGAGGCGCAGAGAAGCATGTAAGACTGCAGCTGTGCCTCCTGGTCTGAACTCTGTGTTGTTGTCAAGGTTTTGGACGAATAACCTCTGCTATGTTTCTAGATAATAGAGCTGCACCGTCCAAAGTGGGATGGATGCCGTCTCTAGCTAGCAGACCAGGTTTTCCCCAAAAAGACTGCCAGTTATTTATGAAGCCCACATCATTTGCTGTACACCACCTCAACATGCGGCTACACATGTCATCACTGGTCTGATTTGGGAGGGGTCCAGAGAACACTATGGAGTGTACTTCATTCTGTTCCATTTGTGTCTCAGTTGGTAGAGTCATTTGTCTATCAACTGGAAGGTTGGGAGTTGGATCTCCAGCTCCTGCCCACATTGGGTGCAAACTTAGGGGAGGCAGTATCTCAGTCAGTAGAGACTTGGGTTGTGAACCGGAGGGTCACCGGGTTCAACTTCCCAAGTACTGCCGAGGTGCCCTTGAGTGAGGCACCTTGTGCTATGCCAGCTCAAGTCCATTTACCATTTACACGTAGACTACACAAAGGTCAGTAGAACACAGTTGCAGCCCTTTTCTACACAGAGTTCCTGCAATGATTAGAAGCTCCCCTAATAAGACCATTTTTGGTTGTTTTTTTCCTTTGACAAAACAACAACAGCAATATAGGTCAAAGAGGTCAGATCCACAGATTTCTCTCCAGTTAGTCTTTGTTGTTACACAGAGAAATGTATAATAATATCAGTGATTGTGGGCTGTTTTTAAGATGCTAGTAAGAAATCTATACAGACTAGCAGACACTGAAGCTCTCCAACATGACGTCTCATTCTCTTACAGAACACTTGAGTTAAATTGATTTATTTTGGACATGAGATAGTGCCTTTATCAACCTCTGCATATTGTGATCATCCGTATCTGTAAGTTGAATGTACTGATGGTCTATTGTTCATTTGAGTTTAAGTGAGGCAGAGTCATTGTGGTCTTTTTTTTAGCAAGCTCAGCATTTAGACTATGAAATACCTGTTTTGGGTTTTAAAAGTTTTGCCTGCCAAGTCAACCAGACTAACCAAGGACAGAACTTATCCTGATCCGTCACCAGCAGGGTTCCATATCTGTGGCCTCAGTCTTCCTGTAACTTCAGTGGCTTGGTCACTATTAAACACAGCTGTCACTGCCGGGCCTCTGGTAACACAAACACACACTGAAATGTACATTAGTACAAAGACAACAAACATAACTATTTCCATGGGTAAACACAGAGAAAGAGAATAATGAAGCAGTAGAGGGTTGTAGTCAGACATGTTGTCCATCTTATTCATATTCTCTTTGAAATAAGACATTCTTCTATTGGAGTTGAAATATGGAACATGATCACAGTACAAACTCAGAGTTAAAAAAACAAAGCCCCAGGTACTGATTCTCACTTAGATAGTTCTTTACAGCTCTGCACATTTGTCATAATGTTTCATATTTTATTACATAGTAGGGAGTATTTTAAGCTTGTGCTAGACAATTTTGCCTTTAATGTAACAATATTTGTTGTGTATTCAAAATGGTAAATGGACTTGAGCTTGTATAGCGCTTTTCTAGTCTTCTGACTACTCAAAGCGCTTTTTTCATCGCATCTCACACCTTTACATTCACACACTGATGGTAGAGGTTTCTATGCAAAGTAACCATCAAAAGTAACTAATCCCAGTCTTACACATTCATACGCCACCTAAGAAGCAGCGGGAGCAACTTGTGGTTAAGTATCTTGCCTATAAGGACACATCATACAGGTGCTGCAGGAGCTGGGGATCGAATCCCCAACCTTTCGGTTAAGAGACGGTCATACCAACTGAACCACAGCCGTCCCAAATTCAAATGCATGGCATCTATTAATGATGATTACATTACATATCTGGCATCATTCTGATGACCGTGTAATAAGTAAAATGGAATCCTTGCATCCAGCCTGGAGCTCAGAGCCGATGTCTTTAAATAACAACAGTAAGTTATAAAATGGGAACATGTTTGTATAAATGAAGCATTTACAGAAATTAACAGACTTCAAATGTCAAATATCAAACCTATTTGACACCTATATCAAAAAGGTCTCTGATGATTGGATATATTAACCAAACCTTATTACTCTGTTCTTATTTGAACTCTTCCGCAGTTGACTTCTTCTGCAGAAGCAAATAAATGAATAACTAAGTCCCACCAGATGATCTCACCACACACTGGCTTCATTAGAGCAAAAGTTTCTTACAGCTTCTTAACTGCTACTTTTTCTTTTTTAAGCTCTTTAATTTTACCGTCACGCGCCCCATGTACCAAGGCTATAGTCATCGCCGCAGCAGCCGTGGGTTCGAATGCAACATCAGCCCTCATCCCTCAGTCTCTTTCCCCAAATGTTCTGTGTCTCTTTAGCTGCCCTATCCAGAAAAAGGACACATTTCTGTAGTGGACATCACTGCTTATGAACCTTTACAAAAAGGATCGTCTGTGGCCCTATGAACTAGAAAGAAGAACTTCTCTGGGTCATTTCAAATGGACTGAGGTGAAGTGAGAAATCTGTCCTGAGGTCTGATGTGTCAAAATGTGTGCATTAGTGCACATGGAATGAGTAACCTGTGCATTTGTCAAGGCAGCATTAATGCTGAACCATATACAGTATATAGAAGTTTTTGAACAACAGATGCTTTATAAGAAAAGACCTTGATCATAAAAGCAAGAAAATACCAAACCACATTCTGGACTTTGTTAAACTGGCCTCCCTGCAGTCCTGACTTGTCACACATTGAAAATGTTTGAGTCATTATGAGGGGGGGGGGGATAAGAGAAATGAAACCCTGAGATGTCGAACAGATGAAATCCAACATGGAGAAAGAAAGGGAAAAGATTTCAAATTACAGAAATTTGCCTCCTAAGTTCCAAAACCTTTTACAAAGGGTTGTTAAAAAGAAAAAGTGATACAACTTAGTGGTTAACATGGCCTTGTCCCAACTTTTTCTTAAATATGTTACTGGAACCAAAATCAAAACAGAAAGATCTAAGTTACCAAAGTTGTCAAAATAACTATTTCTTTAAAAGAACTGGGCCCGTATTCACAAACATTCTGAGAATCCTCTCACAGAGATCCTAACTTAGCTTAAACATTCCTAGCAAGGGGACTTGGCCTAGGAGTGATTTAAGAACATTCTCAGAGCAAGGAAGAGACAGAAACTTTGACCTTAGTGAGGAGGCGTGGTCGACCCTGTTGCTAGGTATGACACATTTATTTCAGAAGCTGTGATTGAGTTAAGAGTACAATCATAGAATCTAGTCAGACATTGTGTTATTTCAAACACATTGAAATTAGCATCTGTGTGATAATTTAAATAAAGAAGTACTTTAAAAGTATATAACCTGCAAGATGTTTGAAATCACATGCCGACTGGTGCAGCAGTTTCTTCACATGCTGAAGCTGCATCAGCAGGTAAAGAGCTTTAATTAGTGATTGGATGTACCTGTGGAGGTAACCACATGTAGACAAACTCAGCATGCATGTCTCACTTTGCACTGAAAAAAAGTCAGAGATGGACTTCCATATCTGCACAAATCTTTTTTGTCTGTTCGGCCCAAATATGAGTCAAAAAGATTCTTCATGTAGTGTTTGAAGAACATTTCTCTGTTTCCTTAGGAGCTCTCTTAGGGGCTAAGACACTTTGTGAATAACTTTCATCCTTACAAGGATCTAGTCCTAACTTTTAGGGAATGTTCTCAGAAAATGTCCTGATTCTAAGAATTTCCTTAGAATTTTGTCACCAGGAGAATCTCTAAGTACTTAGGAGGCTTTGTGAACACAGCCCCTGGACTGCTAAAAAATTGTGAAGCAGTGCTGAAGTGCATGCTTTTCATTGGCTTGCTTCATATTTATTATTTATTACATTACAATTTGATAAAATCATTAAACTGTGAACAACCTCTGTAAGCAGAACTTCACAGTTACTGTTTGTTTTAACCTTTCCCTCCTCCTTTGACATATGTGCTTGTCCCTCTGTGCTTTCTTCTGACTCACTTTGTGTCTTGGACATGCAGCTGAACATCCTTAGGGTGCATGTAAGTGGGGGCATAACTACAGGTGACTATAGATGCCTATAAATGTTACACAGGCCTTTATAAATATATAATTACAACATGTGAGAAGTATGATACCTCCGGATAATATTCCTTAAGATATGAGGAATATATAATTCCCTTAATGATAATGTGTCAGAATCATTGCATATATATGTCCTTATCTATGACTCACAAAATAAGATTTATACAAATTGGGTTCTATATATGGTTTAAAAAATTCAAACTCTGTGGTCATGTCCTTCTGGAGATAAAAAAGATTACTGCGGCTGACTGGATTTAAGTGGATGTTATTCCCTGAATAAACACAAAAAGCAAACGTACACTCTCATCATGCAGAAAGTAATAGTGTTGTGTGACAGCTCAATGTGACAGCAGTGAGCTCATATGTATAGAAGCTGGGACTCTTCTAGGCTTGGCACACACTTTTCTGAAAATGAGACCTCCATGTAGCGAGTGAAAGTCCATTTCAGTTTGTGTCTGTCTGTCTGTGAGTAAGCCAGCACAAATCTAGCAAGCCATGCATGCTGTGCACATTCATTACACAAGAAGAGCCCCAGTCTAAGGTCAAGTGGATGCATAAACACAGCTAATGCCAGAAGGCTTTTGTCGGATATTTCTCTGTGAACTAAACCCTGATACCCTTTGAGTCATTTGGTAAATAAGGTTGTACATACAACAAGGAAAAGGAGGATTTTTGTAATGTCAGGTCCTAATTCCCAATCTGCACAACATTGCACGTTACATTATTTCTTCTCTCAGCTGCCAATTTAAAATATTACTAGGCCATTTTTTTAATTAAGCTTAGCCGCAGACAAATGTAAACGCTTGCAGTCCTAACCACTGTTGCTCATCTGACATGTCTGTCTATTAAACTGACAGACTGTCAGACTAAATGAATGCCAGTCAGTCAGTCAGCCATGACAAGTCAGGCCTATTTATGATGAAAATGTGTTTTCTGAAAGAGTCACGATCCTTCTGTGGTATAGTCAAGAAGAGTCTAGTATCTTCTTGTGTGACTGTCTCATGCACAATGTCTGAGTCGATTTCACTGTCAGTCTATTCCCATTATCAATTTTTTTGGATCAACCAATCACAGCTTCTGAAAAAATGTGTCATACCTAGCAACGGGGTCAACCACGCCTCCTCAGATAAAAGTTTCTGTCCCTTCATCGCTCAGAGTTGCTCTGAGAATATTACTAAATTACCCCTAGGCTAAAAATCCTTGCTAGGATTGTTTAAGTTATGAGGTCTCTGAGAGGCTTCTCAGAATGTTTGTGAATATGGGCCCAGGGAGCACTGATTAAGGAAGTTCTGTACATCTCAGATTTTGGACATAAACTAATTGACTGCAAGTTTTCAGATTGGAGCAGGTGTGTATGCTGGACGGCAATCAAGGAGGTACACACACACACATATATACACACATGCACGCTCACAAACATGCACAGACAGGCCAGGCGGGCACAGGAGACACAGGTAAGGGAAACACATGAAACACAAGGGATACACAAGAAGAAGAGCCGCAACAGTGACACTCTGTCAACCTGTCATGGATGCATTATGGAAATCTTAATTAGAATTTCTAATAAAATTGTTTTACCATACTTAAAAATGACTTCAGCCGAAGTCCAGGGACTCGTGGAAGTAATAACAGGGGTCCTCTTATGAATACAAAAAACAAGCTGTGTGTGAGGCAGCGTCTGTTTGTGCTTGTGTTAAATAAACATGTGCGACAACTTGATTAAGTCTAGTTTAGTGTGAAGACGTGGGCCTAATGAGGGAGATTGGCTTCGACGTGCTAAACAAAAACAACGGCATTATAAAACGGCAGCCTAGTCTTTTATACAAGCAGAGCTCTTTGGATGAAGATCACACTGAATTATACATTAAGCACATTACATTAGGAGAAAAATCATTTTAGTTGTCAAGCTTGGTTTGCAGGTAATGTAAAAAATGCCCGTTTAGAAAACAGATTCAGTTGTAGCACATTGTTTGAAGCAGTGAAGGATGCAGAGGAGCTGTTTCATTTAGGTCAAGTCCTCATGGCCCCAGCTGTATGGGAGTAATGGATTTATCAAGAAAGCTCTCTGACCTTTTAGTGTACCTATAACTCGTAGTAAAACAATTTGGATGGAGTAACGCTCTTCATTTCCCCTGCATACAATAGTCAGTTTTACATAATATTTATGTCTTCCTTGGCTGTATTTGCATTCTTCCTCTACGCCTAATGTGCTCCCTTCCCTGACTCCTCCATTCTAATTACCTCTTTCATTCAGTTCGCTCACTCACACACACTCTCCTGTGTTTATCTAACTGCTTAACTGTCATCATCCTGTCATCTGCGTTTGAGAACCTGTGTTTGAAATGGAGGCAGCAGAGCAGCAGTGGAGGCACACTGGCTGCAGTCCAGCTGGTGATGCATGGGCTGTTTGGGGTGAGGGGGGGGAATCTAGTGTCAGACCCCAAAAATGTCATAAAATGAAAAGATGAATGCAGTGCTGATTTTCAGCGCAGCACTCACTTATGACCACAGGGACAAAGTGTGTTAAGAGCATGCATGTGTGTATTACAGTTCAAGCACATGTGCTCAAGTGTAAGCATGTAAATATGTTTGTCTTATTTAATGCTTCATCTGGGAGTAATACACATTTACGTTTGGAAAAGGAAGATCTATCAGAGATGACAGCCACATAAACACATAGATGCAGAACACTCTGTGCACACACTGGAGACCATCCGTACATGGGTTGATGTTGGCCTGAAGTTCAAAAACAATAATAAAAGCTTTGGGATGAGCTGCCAGGGGGGCCAGCTGGAGCCACGGCAGGTTGAGCATGCCTAATGAAAACTTAATGCTCATTGGCAGGGATTGCCACTGCGCTCTCCTCCAAGGATTTAAGATGAGGCCGACATCAAGCCAATGTCAAGATCTGTGGAGCCCAATGTCAAACCCCTGGTCGTATGTCTATGAGTTTCTAGGTACACAGACAGAGAGCGGGAGAGAGACAGAGGGAATAGTCTGTCTCCTTCCTCACCAAGAAAAAAAAAACTCTTGGAGGCTTATTCTGTACGCTGTGCATTATCCCCCTAAAGCTATGAAATCCTGCGATTGGTGCTTGGACCTGGAATTTTGAGTGTGAGCAAAATGACTCTCCTTCAGCATTACGTCCAGCAGTGCAGACAGCGAGTAAAAAGGAGTATTTGAGAAGAGGTAGACGCTGTATGGAGACACATTTGTATTGAGAGAGAGTTGGAGAGAGAGGCAGCAGCAGTGTGTGTAGAGCCTCAGTGGGAATGTGCTCTCTGCTCCCACATTATGAATAGGAAAGTGTTGGCTGTATGTTGGCCTGATGCTGTCTGGATAAGGCTTGTCTGCAAAGTAATTCAAACCAGAGTGAGACGGAGGATATGAGGCACTCTTGTATTTGAGATGGTAGAGGCATGATATCCCTACGTAATGAGCTCCCCTCTGATCTGCAGAATGACAAAGGGAAGCAGGAAGGAAAAGGATTGACAGGGAAATAGAGAAGAAGTGATGCTGGAAGGATGGGGAACTAGGCCCTTTGATGGGTGGAAGAAGAAAAGAAAAAATGCAGTGCTGTCAAAACTCTGTTGAATTCTTTGTGCTTTCCAAATCCTGTCCTCTCCTCATATCCCAATAAATCCCAACACACTACAGTACAGAAGGTCTGTATACATTGTTGCTGTTAGATGGGTCGCAAGGATATGTTGACGTAGATTTAGTTAATAATGTCCAAATCCTTACTAACCATATCTGGTATATAGACCAAAGACATATGGGGTAATTGCTTTTAACTTTTATTATACATTTCTGTATCATCTTCTATATCATTTAAAGGAACACGATGTAGTTCAATTAAATATTTTCTCAAAGACTTTTTAGTCGACCCTTGTGTTTTATTAATAATCAAATAGGTATAATTTATATTAAAAGTTTGTTGTTAAGTAGTGATAATCTAATGAGAGCATACAAAACAGCACAACACAGGAAAGTCAGACACATTTTAAAGAAGCAATATGTAACTCTGACACCTAGTGTTGAAAATGGGTACTGCAGTCTCAATTAACACTGGAGAAAGCTGTCTACTTTCTCCTCCTTCTCTAGAGAGGATGTTCATACAGGTTGCCATGTTGCAGACAATGAAGCTGCATCGGTCAGCCAGCTCTGTATAGGTCTTTACACATTTCTGCATTCTGACCTTTGTCCACTTTTTTCAAAAGCATCTCCAATATTGATCCTAGTTTTGCCACGATTCTGGTAGTGGCGCTTGTTCGGCTTTTTAGGTCGGGTAGAATCAGTTATATCTGAACCAGGTCGCCTTCCTGCTTCCATCGCTGCACCTCGTTTGCCATTTCTCTTGCAGACTGAGGGGCGTTCAAAATGGCCGTGTGGGGGTGCCTTAAAACCGTCTTCTCTTTCTGGTCAAAAAGAAAACAAAGCATTCGCACGAAACTTAGAAGGAAGACATACTGGCTGCTGCACTGATCTCAGAGACGTCAGAACTTCAACATAGCATGTTTCCTTAATGTCTGATCATATAGTAAGATCATGTAAGGATTAAATTCAGTAAGTATCTTACATGTAGGACCTTTAAAGTACAGTACACTTTAAAGGTTAACGTTATAGTCTTATCTTTTTAATAAGCTTTAAAAGAGTGTTTGTTTGCTTTCAGAGATTTATCTCTCTGGTGTTGAAGCATGAAGCCACTGCAAAAATGTCAAAAACTGCAGTCCAGTGTCCTCTTGAGGCTTGCTTTGAAAGCCCCAGAAGTCAAACACCCATAAAGCAATAAACATCTTCACAGGCTGGTCCAAAAAATGAATTTGGTCTGATTAGCTCATGCCTTTACAGGCACCCAGTGTTCAAAGCGCTTATAGATTAAAAACTTTGATTCTATAAGAGATGAGAGTTATGCAGAATTATTTTTGTGACTGTAAGCAGTCATGTTGTAGATGTCTGTCAGGAGTCTTCTGGCCCACCTCAACTCCATGTCTTTGCCTGTTTCCACTTGACTGAAAGTTTAGTTGAGACGGCATACAATTTGGCAATTGCCATGGTTTGGCCTCAAAACTATGCCTCAGAAACCAATAGTTGACGTCACTAACACAAGGTCCAGACTACATTTATACAGTCTGTTATATATCTGCATCTCTAGCATTTTTTTTTTTTCAAAAGTTCCAATTGCAAGTTATTTGCACGTAAATCACATTGGTTTTATTGGTTGGGCTTTTTGTTGTTGTTGTTCCAGAAGAAGAGCTTGAAGACCAACAAGAGGATCACCAGCAGAACCATTTCCAAACAGTGTGCTCGGCGTTGTTTAAACCCTGCTTCCTGCATTAACCTTTCTCAATGCAAACACTATTTTGTGTGTGTGTGGGTATGTTTATTTTCTGGATATAATTGTGTCACTCCATTGAGCAATGTCACTGTTATGAGGAATGACACAGTAAAGCACTGCCACAGATGTATGCCAACAGCAAGGGTTCTACCAGCTGTTCCGAGTGCGGTCCAAAAAAATCAGGATAATGCCGATAATACATTTTCCAAGTGTCATTAAGGATTGCGTGTCCTTTTCTCTGCCACTCGAAGAGGACTCTAAGAGGTTTAGCCAACTAAGTCTGTGGCTTTATCTAATGAGTTGGCTCTCTCTCTCTCTCCCTCTCTTCCCACACTGTGTCTTAGCTCCTAGAGAATGGATGAGCCTCACAGAGAGTTTACACTGAGGGTTCTTTAGCACTCCGCCATTGCAGAGAACTACAACACCCAAACAAAGTTTACTATCAACTTTCCATTTGTGTGAATATTACAAATAAGTGAACGTGAACAAGTGCAGAAACATCATATATCATTTGATACATAACATGCTGCTATGAAACTGCCACTAAGCTGTGGCTCAGTTGGTAAAGTCGTCGCCTCTCGAGGGTTCGATCCCCAGCTGAGCAACATGTCCGATGTGTCCTTGGGTAAGGACTTAACCCCGAATTGCTCTCGCTGCTTCGGTGGCGGTGTATGAATGGAATTAGTTACTTCTGATGGATGATGCTACATAGCCAATAACTACCATCAGTAGTGACCTGCAGTGTAAAAGCGCTTTGAGTAGTCAGAAGACTAGAAAAGTGCTTTATAAGCTCAAGTCCATTTACAATTAAAAACAGTTCCTTTTAAGACCCTGACCCACCAAGCAGATGGCAAAGAATAAGTGGCAACGAAGGCCGTCTGTGGTGTCGCCTCACTTTGAGGCCAAAAAGTTGCACTAGAACACACCGCAAAGACAACAGCCGATGGCCAACTCCTACGTACGTTCTGCTCATGAGAGGAAATAACTCTCCATGCCAGCAGGGGGCGGTAGTTCGTTGTGATGATACGAGAAGACCGTTTTCACACCGCTGTCGGTCACCACTCGTATTATAGGTAGTCTACTAATGGAGAATAATGTCTGATAAAAAGTAGAAAATGGCGTTGGCGTTGTCAGCTCTTGATCTTTTAGTGGAAAAAGAAAAAGAAGAGGAGGAGGAGACAAATAAGGAGAAATCGCACTAATGGGTGAAAGCATGGATACTAGAGCGACATTGATTCAACATGTCGAATTGGGCAAAAAAAAGGCAGACGGGGGCCGACAGGTAGCGACAGACCCGGACTGACCGCAAAAACTATGGAGGTGACCGCTCACTGACGGCCGACGATCTCCTTGTTGTGTCAGGGCCTTTACACATCTCAACCACTTCCTGTTTCTAAATTCAGTTTTCACTGTTGTCAGAAGTAATTTGGCTATCCACCAGTAAATATTATTTATTCAACCTTTCCAGATCAGCATTTTCCCACTAACTTGAAGCTTCTCTATATCGACTTTGATGGAAGCATTATAACGTCTAGAAAAAGCAGACATTTTCAAATCTGGCCCAAAAAGAAAATCTATCGACAAATTTAGGTTCATCAAGCAAGATCACTTAATAAGCCATCCTCACTATTGATTCTGGAACAGCTAAAGGTAAGTAGAGTGAATTTAAGACCCAACTGGATGTCCCAGTATTACTGAAAACTCTTTATTAGCTTTGACACATGGCCTTGCATTTGAAAGCAAAATTATACAAATGTTAAATTAATCTAATATCGCTGATAATAAGAAGACACCAAAACGGCTATGATGAATTGAGATATTTCATAACAGCCATGAAATGTCAAGATAAGTAGAGGATGAAAACAAGAGGACAAGGGCCAGGCAACATTTAGGACCGTCTTTCCAACAGGGAAATGTTAGACATCTTTGTTCCCCGGTTATTAAAATGATTGTATCGACAGACAAAAATAGGAGGAATTAACTCAAATAAGAAGCTTGTGTGGCAGTGGAGAGTAGATACAATCCAAAGCATGCTGACACATTAGCATACACATAGTCCCCGCAACAGGAAATATTTGAATAAGGAAAGCAAAAATAACAATAAGCAATAAAAGCATCAGAGAGATCTTTATTTATCTCGCCCTGACATTTACTTCAGACGAGGGAGTCCTACCGATATTATTCTTCCTCTTCCTCTTGCACAAACACAAACACAAAAGGGGGGAAATTGTATTTTTGCGGCGAACAAAGTCATCTTTCTTCTCCCGAGCTCTGTTCCAGTTTCAAGGTCTGAGTCACATTGAGAATCCCTCGCAGTCAGGGCAACACCTTGTATACAGTATGAACGTTGAGGGGAATAGCCATTTGTCCTTGTCAAACAGCCCTGAACACACACAGACAAATATGCACACCTGGATTCAAATGGAAAATAACCTGTAAGCAAGACACCTACACACACAAAGTAATACTCTAAAAAGAGAGATAGCATTATACATCACAGAAACGACTCCCTTCTTGGCCAGTGTTGGGTATAAATCAAAAGTGACATGTGAGTCATGCCTTATGCATGTTGCTTGACTGTAACAAGACAAGCTACAGCACATATCACAACATATTAACTCAGCTTGGTGTTCAGTGTTCTGGACAGGCTGGGCTTGATTTTGACTATTGAGAAAAGTGACTGATGGATCTTTGTGTCACAAAAATCAATGATGGTGTCGAGGATAGGAACTTGACTCAAGATCTGACTTTGTTTTTCTCTCCTGGAGAAAGAAGCAGCAGATATTTGTTTGAATAGCCGGGGCCTCATGGGTGAATACATTGATCCCATAGAGGTTAATATTAATGCCAATGGGGCACCTTGTTGTGTGTGATAGCATGAATCAGTATGTGTCTGTTTGTCGCTGTCCAAAGGTCACACTTTCTTTGATATGCCAGGTGCTGGTTCTGCTCTTTAACACAATCTGAGACACTACATGGGTCTCACGTTAGAATGTTTCTTGGATCTGATTTTTCATTTTGTTCAAGAACTTTTCCTCCACATACAGTATCCCACAAGAGAGAAGCAGTAAGCAGATCTCAGCTCTTCTGGCAGTGTGCTGAATGAAAGCAGAGCAGAGGTACAAATGGAAAATACATTTTCTCGACAGTTCTATACCCAACAACCCTGTTTGCATTGCTTAAGTCAACATGTCTTCATAATGTAAATCAAATGTGAAATTCCAGTGAAAGGTCGGGAGTTTATAGCTAGCATGGAGAAAGTATTTATTCCAAATGTGATCCACACATAAAGACATGTGTTCCCTGGACCCCAAACTCAAATTGTCTCTGGCGTTGAAGCAAACCCACCTCATAAATCCCGGCTTTTCCTGGCTTTTAAATATAACTCTGGAAGATCTCTTTTTTTAAAACCTAGGTTTTTAACTGTCTATACAATATTTTGTGGAATTGCTTGGGGATCTTTTGGCATTTTCTCCTGACTTCTAAAAACGTTTAAATACAACCAACTAGAAGAAATACCAAAGTCTTTACAGAACAATTTCCCATCTGTTTCTGAGAGTAACGTGCTGCTCGGGTGGTCCAAGTCCCGAGTTTGGAAGTCGTTCTTCCAACTTTAGTGTGTTCAAGTGATTTCAGTTTGGAAAGTCGGAATGTTGTAACAACAGCAAAAAACAGTGTTGATACGATGCCTATTTGATGAGGATTCTGACATCAAGTCGGGAAGTCGGGCACCTAATTATTTTCCGAGTATCCGAGTTGTTTTTCCGACTTGATCAGGTGTTCATGTGCATTTTGCAACTCAGGAACTCGTTTTTTCCGATGTGTCCGACATCACATGAATGCAGCATAAGTGTAACACTGCTGAAACGGTCCCTTTCATTGGACGTCAGCAGCTGTCAGCAGGCATCTGCCCCCTTTCCCCAGGTGAACTAATAACCTAATTGAACTCACTCACAAGCAGTCAGCCAGAAAGAAGCAGGACACAGTCATCTCTCAATCAGTCATTGTGAACTTCTGAAAGTGAAAACTTGTACTTGGAACCCCGGACACAAAGCTGGACCCTTTCTTTGCCTGAGACTTCAAGCCCTCGATGAGCTGATGTGCTGCTGCTGCTGTGGAGGATGTGTTTCAAGACTTTGAACATTGGTCAGGCAAACATTGCTGAATTAATGTGAAAATGAAGATGGCAAACTGAGATGGTAAATTGAAACACAAAACCAGTAAGTAACTAAAAAATTCTGTGTCGTGTTATTTAATTCTCCCCCTGCTCCCAGAGGCAAACCTTAAATTAACCCTGTACACATTAATTTGTTACATTTAGCCTCTTGATAATCAATATTTCTACATCCATATTTTATTTAAACTATTTTTCTATCCTGAGTGTTACATCAGGTTTTCTTTTAAACAGGAAAACAGGACTAAAAAAATGGCCATTTTAAGCCAGCATTGATGTGTAGAACAGAAGTTGACCAATCGTTCACTTTCAGCTTTTCCAGATGCCAAAATGTTTTGCTTTCTCTATTTTTTACATAATTCCCAATACAATACCTCTGCATTTCAGTTTTTCCATTTAGTTCTGTTTTGTTTAAATTTCACAGTCTTTTTGGTTGCCTTATCAAACAAGCCAATGGGTTAAAATATTCAGAGCAATTCAGTTAATTGAATGTAAATCAGCAACATAATTATTTATCAGCTAGATCACATGTGTGTGTATATATATATATATATATATATATATATATATATATATTTGTTTCAGGTGGCTCTATTCTGACTCACTTCCCATTTTTTCAACCACTCCTCCCCATCACAGCTCTATCTTCCTTTCCTTTTAATCATGCTACTGATGTTATTCTAACCATTCTACATGAAGCCGTGCATTTATTCAAATGAGTAGATCTGTTCATTCTTAACTAGGGGTGATCTCACTCAACGATTCGTTCGTCAGAGTCTCAGTCGACTGCCAGTCTCACAGTCGAGGAAAAGGATCATTCCATTCCAGCTATATGAGGATGCTCAAGGTCAAATTTTGTATAGATTTGCCTGTTTTCTCCAAATAATAAATGATTCATAGCCTACCTTGGTATGAATATCACTTTGGTAATACTTTTAATGCAGTTCTAAAACTACTCGTACTTCAATCTCCTATGTGTGTGCATGAAGAAATCACCCTGAAGTATCAATAGAAGCAACATATCTATGTCACACCACAGGAAAGTATTTGGGCTATGCGGTGGAAGCAAGTGGAATCGTGGTCTGAATCCCATGGGGAGGGTCTTTTCTATGATGAGTTTGTAAGTTCTCCATGTGCATTTGTGGGTTCCCTCGGGGCACTCTGGTTCCCTCCCACAGTCCAAAGACATCACAGCTGACTTTAAATTGCCTGTAGATGTGAGTGTTAAAGTTTGTCTCTTTTTGTCAGCCCTGTGATCAACAGGGCTGCAGGGTGTACCCCTCTCATTGATAGCTGGGAGTGTCTCCAGTCCCCGCTTCCCTAAACTGGGGATAATCGCTTTTGAGAGGAAGGGTGGATCTATGGATGGAAACGGATTAAACTGCTGCAAATAAGATGAGGTCATAAGATGGCATATACTCATGTTGCTATATTGAATCGGCTAAATTGCTTTATGTCTACCTGCTGTTAAAGGTGCACTATGTAGATTTGGTAGTGACAATTTAAGTTGGAAAAGTGAAACAATTCTATGCTATATTTTCGGAACTCAAAAATAGGTCCCTGGAACCCTGTTTGGAGCTAAAAAGCTACCAGGAGAGTTACGGTTTCATTGATACGGAACCCCCACCACAACTTCTCGCTTAGCATTTTATCTTCAAACAGTGTTACAGGGACCACATGTTCCTCTGACACAGTTTGTGTATAGAGTTATGAACATATACCACAGAATCTGTACATTTCTCCAACTTTCACATTTCTCTACCAAAACTCCATAGTGCACCTTTAACATCCAATTTCATTACACTTGTTTTTGTACAGTATGTGTTACATTACTTACACAACTTGCATCACCAAGATCTCCTGTTATTTAATGAGCATATAGTTGCTACATGGTAACATACTGTATATCAAATGTGTTCAGCTATAGCAAATATAAAAATCCAGACACAAAAATCCAGCAGTTAAAATCTGATTATTCCCAAACGTGTGTGAAATAGTTGGCATAAAATATGATGATAGTTGCTGGAAATCTCATTTTATGTCCCTTCAGTTAGCTGTCCTGCTGTTTCCCTCCAAAATATTCACTCAGTGACCTCTGCAACCCCTGCCAGCTAGTTTTATTCTCTCATTGATCCTCACCGTTTTATCCCCCTCATCTCAAATCCCGGGTATTACCTGCTTCTTCCTGCCAATTTCTCTTTATCTCTCATATATCATCTGTCCATCCACTTATCCATATTAAGCAAGGCACCACATGTCTCTGAGATTTTGTGTGAGAAAATGTGAATATCACCTGTGTGCTTTACATACACTGTGTGTCTGACAAACAGCAGAGACAGACACTGCTCTCTCTAACTGGGAGTAAATGTCTGCTTCAGTTAGTGGCTTAATGTTCCTTCACTATTTTTCAGCAGTATGTAGGTTATTATTATGCTACTGTATTTTCCTAAATCAAGGTTCTCCTGTATCCTCCATGATCAAAGTTCATGTTGAAATATCTACAGGGGAAAGCCCTCCCTTGAAATAAATCTGTGTGATCATGAATCATTGCTAAATGTCTTCTTAATCAGAAGTATCGGAAACTAAAATTGGAACCTGAAAGTTCAAGTACAAATTAATTTCAATCTACAAGCTTCATTGGCATGAATGTCACTGACAATATTGCCAAAGCATCAAATAAAAATGCAAAAAAAGTTCAATAATCTTAATCAATAGCAGAGTTAAAATAATAATTAATCATGTTGTAAAAACAATGGTAATAATGAACTGGATATGAAAAAGAAAAACACTTAAACAATGTCATATAAAACAAACATTGAAGTAATGTGAAGTAAATTGTTCTAATTGTGTGTGTGTGTGTGTGTGTGTGTGTGTGTGTGTGTGTGTGTGTGTGTGTGTGTGTGTGTGTGTGTGTGTGCGTGCACACACGCTTGGAAAAAAATGCCAAGCTAGGAATGAATGTAAATAAAGAGTTATGAAATTTCTCTGAGGAAAACTTGCACATTTTCTAAGAGTTTGTATGGCATGGATATTTTTTCATTATTTTTCAGACCCACCCTTCAGAATAAAAGGTGATAACTTAAGCTGGACAAATCTCTTTAATGGAGAAGGGTTTATAGATGGATCTATAGTTAATACTTAGTTTCAGCTTTGGTCCCACACATTTCATTTTTCAGTAAATGTTCAATTGTCTCAAGTAGGAAAATGTCTTACCCTCCAGGGTAGGACGTGTTGATGTGGCATTATCACATGGTTATTGGCATCAATTTTTTTAATTTTGTCAATATGGCGCAGAGAAGTCATACTTCTCACAGCTCCTACATTTCCTGAAAGCAACATCATGGAGTAAAATCCTTGGACTTACTTATTATTCTTTCACTCCTTACAGTTGATGTCATGCTATTAACCTTCAGTTTGAGTCAACTCATCCTGCTTTCTTTAATGAATCACTTATCCAGAATCTCTGCTGTTTAAAAAGGCCGTCACCTTCACCCCTTAGCAGTTTGAGGAATTAAGAAATTACATTGAAGAAATATATCAATAAGTGACATCAGTATTAATTTCGGTTGGTTTCATAACCAGCTAAATAGTCTTCATAGTATCTTTAGTAACTGTTGAGGAAATTTGTAGAAACTTCAATTAACACAAGAAAGAGTCAGCCGTAAAACCCAAATTTCCACATACTCAGTGCACACTGCGGTCTGTCAGCACCATGTACTACGTCGTTGTTTGCTGCCACTCTAGTCAATCGTTGTGTTTGCACAGCGCAGTGGTCCTTCTCCAGGGCATGGCACCAGCGCCACTACACTCTCCTCTGTTTCAAATACGCTGCGAGTCTATTTTGGAAGGAGTACGCAGAGTGTCCGGGCAATTTCAAAATAAAACATAATATAAGGACTAACGATCGTATTTTTCATCACTTTATCAACATGACGTCAAGACAGGCATCTAACAAACAACAAATCTTCCTCAGAAAGACAAAGCAACATGTTGTTTGCACGTTTTTCCCTTTATTCACACGTGATCTTGTAGTTCTCCGGTAATGTGTGTACAGCTGCTCATGGCTGCGCTGCACTCAAGAATCAGATCCAGTGGGGCCCACGCTGTCCGACGGAGCAAAACCCGGGGCGATGAAGCTTGCGTGCACGGACTATGTGGGAATTGGGGGTTGGATGGCTTTAGTTAAAGTTCTTTATATATGACTCACAAAGAGAAATTACTGTAACAGCACACAGTGTCTATACAGTGTCTTGCTAAGCCAGTTCTGCCAGACTGTCCCATAGGCTTGGTATTTGTCTTTAAGATGATGGTAAATTTATGGGCACGTTACCCTCCCTGGCTCTACTAAGATGAATGTCTTCTTACCTAAGAGCCTCTGATTGACACAGAAAGTGTGTGAGGGTTCAGATAGAGGAGAGCAGACACTAAGGCTCAGTCCTATTATACCCCTTGCCCCTACCACTTAGCTCTACCTCTACATTTTGTGTTTTAGGAGTCCTGATTCTTATTGGAATGGAGGGGTAGGGTGAAGTGTTAAACGGAGATTCCTCAGAGGCACAATCGATACTGAGTGTTATGAGAAATCTCAGAGAATGGCAATCCGGTAATATCGTTGCCTCAGTTTGCGTTCATGGGTTAACACTACTGATGACTCATCAGGCCCTGAAGGGTCGTCCCTCTGTTCCGAGGGGCAAAGGGTCACTCATAAACGAGTGGAAGGGTTAAAGAATGGGACTGAGCCCAAGTCTGCCAAAGAAGCCAGATATGAGGGAAGATGCAACACAGTGACTTTGGTTGTCGTGGTAACAGCCAACCCTTACCAGTGCAGCTGTGACTACTGTCAGGCCCAGGGTGTGAGCTACAGTAAGTTAGAGCAGAGGTGACTCCAAACTTGGAGAGCTTGTGACCCTTAGCTTGAGCTAGTAAGATTACATAAATACAATCTGTCTGTACATCTACAGAGATACAGAACACCCATCACAGTAACAAGTAACATATATTGATAACTTCAACTTGAGAAGTAATGTGTTATTACTGCAGTAGGCTATAGATACAGTTTAAATACTCTCATAGTAACAATTATTAAAGGGGGATAGTTTTCCCTAACTGAGATGGGTGGTAGCACAAACACAGTCATCAATCAGGCAACAGATCTGATGGTGTTATTGGTGCAGGGTCCGGGCCACGATAATGACACTCGAGGAAAGACAGGAGACAGATAAGTTGGTCTCTTCCTGAACACTTAGGGACTTGATCCTCCAGAGCTTTAAAAGACTGAAGAGTCACAAGAGTCCAACAAGGTCTGACTTCTCTGTAAGTCTCCTTTCAGTGCAGCCAAGAATCCTGGCTGCTTCTGCCAGAATTTGAAGGACACCAACATTACATTAAAATAAAGCACGAAAAAAAGGCATGCCTTTGTTTATCTTCAGATGATCCACGTCAGTGTATGAATATACAATATCATCATGGTAAACTATCAGTCATCTATCCATCTGGTGTTGAAGGTAAATATACTCTAACAGCTTAAACAATTCACTGTCACACACTCATCAAAGCACATGGCTGTCTGAAACCACAGACTACACACTGCTTACTACATATTCAAAATATATATTCTGCATACTAACCAGACAGTTAGCATGCCGTTAGCATCTTATTGAAATACGGGTCACATGACGTACTTCCAGTCCAAGCTCCGTTTGATGAGCTAGCATCAAGCTAGCGCCACTGTCGGTACATAAATGTAATTCAACAACAATATACAAATGTTTTTTACTGATACAACCACATTTAAATATTATTTTTCAACATGTAAAATGTATTTCAGCAAGGAACCTTTGTTTTAAGCCGCTAGTTGGCTAGCTGGCAACCTCTGCGATTGGATAGTCTGAGAGCCGCAGTGCATTGTGCAGTTTATGACTGTTTCATACTTGTAAATTCTGGCAGAATTACTTTACATCCGAGTATTTCTCACGCACACAAAACTGCATATGGTTTTGAATCATACTACATACAGTATGAAAGTATGTGGTTTTGGACACAGCCCATGTCTCACTAACTATTCAAAGCTCCTTTGTTATATATTTGAGGACAACTTAAAAAGTTGAGTCCAAGTGAAAAACATAGCACCCTGTTTGTTTTGGTCTCTCTGAGGCTTGATGGTCTAATTTGTGGAGGACACACATGCTCTGCTTGGTTTCAGGTCATCTGAAGGGCACACAGTTTTGGAACGCTTTAGAGCATCTATCTGAATTGATAACAGCATGTAAGTTTCATAATTAAGGGAAAAAGGAATTACTCAAAGCTTGCTTGCTTTAACATTCAGATATGTCCATGATCTGAGTTGCCCTTTGGTTGCAGAGAATACATGTGTACTAAATAACTCAAGCAACAAAAGCCGTGTTGCGGTGCATTACAACAAGCATTAAAATATCACATTAAAAACAAGGTGGAGATGGAGTTCTGTATACAGTATTATTGACAATGTAGAGGCTATTTTGTGCAAAGAAGTAGAGCTTGAAGGTTGTAAAGGTAATTTCCCTGAAAGCTAAAAAAAAAAAAAATTCCAGGAAAACTCTGAAATTACAGTTCCCCTGTCCTCCATCCAGTGTGTCCTGCTGAGTGTTGAACACCTGCAGTTTGAGTTTAAATTGTAAAAGGCAGGAAGTCATATTGGTTCTAATGGAGAAGAACACTCACAGTGTTGGCATGTAGAGCTGTTTATGGGAAACAGTTGTATGAGCAACAAGAATAAGGTCGAGTACAGTCGATATGGGAAGAAAAATACAGAAAAATATACACAAGAACTCCGAGCTCTGCTGGTATTCACAACTGGACCATGTGAATATGCTGAATGATGTGGAATTCAATTCAGGATGTTATAAAACTGCTTGAATGTCTTTGTATAGATCAGTCATTTGAGAGTTTCTGAACATCTATTTGATTTAACTACAGTTTGAATCATGCAGGAGCCGACTGAGATAATATTGTCTGAGAGAATAGAGTCAGCGACAGTTGGAGGAAAGAGCAAGAAAGAAATGAGTTAGGCACAGTGGCAACAGGGAGGCTAAAGCAAAGAACACTGTCCGTGTGACCTTGGTACAATGTATACCCTGAAGCTCTGCAAACATTAAGCTTGGGACAGCATACACTTCACAAAGAGAGGGACACACACATTCACAAAGGGAACATCCACAGTGCAAGTTTGCATTATCGTCTTATAGATTGGTCAGAGACATAGGTATGTAAATTGCTCTGCTGCCAACACTGTTCTGTGTGTGCACACACAACAACCTGTCTCAGCACTTTGGGTTTCACAGCCATGTCGATCATACTTCTCCATCAATACAACTCATCTGATTTCTTTCTTTGCACAAATGAGGTTTGCATTGTATCGCCCCTTGTTATGTTTTCTGGTATTGATGCTATTAGACATGATTGCCTGACAGCACAGGATGCTATGTTTAATACTTTGCTCCTTTTAAATTAGGTTTTCATACATTTCCATCAGCAAACTCTCTCACACAGTAGGTATGTGTTGTTTGACAAAGAACACACATTGATGTCTAAACAAGTCACTTACCAATAACTTTCCCAAATGTGATTCAGAATCAGAAATACTTTATTAATCCCGAAACAAATTAAACAAATTAGTCGCCTGGGATTAATAAAGCATTTCTGATTGTGATTTATCAGACAGTGTCTGGTATTTAGAAAAAGTCACAGCACTATAAGGTAGGATCTTAAAATACCTCAATGCAACAATATGTAACTTTTCATCTTTATCTAGTAGTTTCAAAGTCGATTCAATAGTACAACAACTTCAAAAGGCAGAATAGCGTCCATCCCATGTCAACAGATCGCTCTCCTGCTTATAGCACTGTGCAAGTTTGGCAGCTGGTCGCACTCATCTCACCAGAAGTGCTTACAGCTTTACAGCACGAGCCAGTTAGCCCGTCTCGGTACTGTTTGAGACAATGGCTAAGGCTTAGAGTCAGAAAAGGAGGGTGAGGGATGAAGCAAAGCAGATACAAAAAGAGAGCGATGGAGGAAGAAGTGTACATCCCTACAGATGTTATTCATGACAAACTGCAAAGTAAATATCGGCTGTATCATCTGTGTCTCATGTTTAGCAGCTGTACTGGGTGCAGAAAGTCTTCTAACCCAAGTTATGTCTCAGACCTGAATAACAACAAATAAATAAATCCATCTTACGCCAAAGATGTCTCTGCATCGGGCTGTAGACGCAAGCAGGGTCACATTTGCTTAAAATCCGGTAATATTACTGTACCCTGTCAGTAGATATGGGTTTTTGGCTTCTCGCCCCTCTGCTTGTCAAAAATGCATATTGTCTATGGTGGGGAGTATTTGGTGAGGCATAACAGCACTGTGTGTTTTACAACAGTGCAGATGCACTTGGAGACCTTTGGTCAGTGTCAAAGCGCACCAAACCAAATTATTTCATGTTGTTGCTTTAAAGGGATACTTCACCCGTTGCAACATGAATCTGTATTGACATTGGGTCATATATGTAGAAATGTGAAATACATTTTGAAGTTGGTGCCTTCTTGGCCGTGAAAAGGCAGAAAGTGTCTTTTTGGCTCATGTTGATGAAAGACACCAAATCCCAGGATGCACAGCACAGCAGGCCACTCCCACTAAGGTCCTCTAGTTGAGAATCAGAAATACTTTATTAATCCCAGAGGGAAATTCAATTGATACAGTTTCTCCAAAATATACAGTATAGCAGTAGAAATATAGAAATAAAAACATTTACAGACATATTTACTTCAACACATACGGCCGTTTCCTCAACTGATTCAGAGATTTCTTCCAGAATTGATCTTGGAAATTCCTAACAGAAAACAGACTCTATGTCTGTGTCCATAGGCAAACAGTGAGAGCACCGACACTATCAGTCCGCCCCAGCTCGAGCCGGCCCCGGCTCCTCGACCTCACCGCCGCCGACAGGCCTTATGTCTCAGCTGCTGATGCAGCAATATAGCCACGAGATGGCTGCTGCCGATAGGCCGGTCTTGTGTTGTGGTGGCTAGCGGCGGCAGCAGCCAAATCACAAGACTGGCCTTTCGGCAGTAGCCGTCTCGCCGCTATATTTATATTTTTTTGCCATTATCAGCTTTCTCCATAGACCCTGTTAGCATAGCTTCCAAGCAATATGGCGGATGTTAAGTTTTGATTCTGGGAGTGAGTTCCACCCACTGATCTGTGATTGGTCTGTAGCTTCAGTGGTCGAAAATATGAGGAACTAGCGTTGTAGTTTCACCCCGCTAACCACAACAGCTTCCAGTGACGCAAAAATCTTCATTTTCCATCACTGGAAGCCCCTTTTCAGACTTAGAAATACAAAGATTTCCCTTCTCAGGGGAAAATGAGGGCTGGATGCACGACCATTCAAAAATACTACCAGGTTTCTAATGATACAAAGATTAATGCAAATAGGTGAAGTATCCCTTTAAGCACAAATAATTAATTTTACGACTTGCGGCTTAAGTTTACTGACCTATACTCCGGACAGGTGCCTACATAAAATATCTTTGTAGAACACATTATTTTTTTCATTCAGCACAGGTCAATCATGCTGTCCGTGTAAATAATGTAAATAATGTCCCAACTTTGGCCCATGTGTAACTACACCTCAGCGAATCCAATAGGAGAGAGGATCAGGTTACAACAAACCAGACCCACCTCAGACAAATCGCCAGAAGTTCTGTTTGATTGAAATTGATATAGAGTAGCAGCTCCTGGACAAGCCCTAACTCCCACAAATCCTGCTGTGCGTTGATTTCATGAACCCACATCCTCTCCTTCAATGCTTCTCGCATCTTCCTCCTCAGAAGAAGAAAGGCCAAGGCTTTTCTCTAAATAGTGGACAAAAACATTGTACATCCAAAAAGTAGCTACTTTCCCAACTATCATTTCGGTCACCTAGCAACTTGCGCTAATGATGGGCGTAAGTTATATGGATACTTTTTGATCCCATGTGTTTAAAATAATGCAATCTAATTTATTTTAATAGTTGATCATATGGAAAGTACCAAAGCTTAAACAACTGCATCTATTTAAAAATCTATCTTAAAAATCACAACACAGACATTTCCCACAACCACCTTTGTATCCTCAAAGTACTAGTTTCAAATGCACAAACATGTTTCACTGAAAATAGTATAAAGCCAGTATTTTCAAGCAAAACTTGATACAACCATTTTCTGGGAATATCTGAAATTATCAAATATATGAATAAATAGAAAGTGTCTCTGTCTCTGGGCCATGTTACATCTTAAAAAGCTTAGCCCTCTGATTCAGGCTGGCAAGCCACTCCATGTTAGTTCAGCAGAAGTGTGAGCCGCCCCTCCAGATACCGGTGGAGCTCCGTGAAAGCCTGAAGCTCTTGGAGACTCTGCAGGCAGATTTGGCTGAGACAGAGGCTCAAAATCCTCTCATCTGCGAACAGATTGCTATCTTGGGCAGATATGAAGTCCCTCTGGAATGAGCTGTAAGACTCTCACTGATTAATGCAATGCATTGATACAGATAAGCACCTCTATAAAGGTTACAGGTTGTTGAATGATTCTGTATGTTGCCCTTATGTGTTAACATCCTCAAAATAACATCTATGAGTAAGTGAAGAAAAGGGGGCCTTCCATCTCTATTAAACATTATAGCAATTAAAATGCATGTTATCATCTGCACCACTGATCATAGTAATCATCCAGGGAATAGATTTCTCTTTAATATAATGTTGTGACCCAGGAAGGATAATTTCTCTTTCATATTATTTCACCACATGATAACTGACAAAAAGGTTTTGAATTACTTCAGTGAAGTGAAGAAATGAAATCTGTGAATACCTGAGGAACACTTTGAGGCATCAAAACACTAAGTGAAGGCTCATGTATAGTGAGCAGGTTGTTATGGAGGAATGAACCCTGAGAGAGTGAGCGGGACCTGCAGTTAGATAAATATTATCTTATCTCTCTTAGAAAGTAAAAAAAAAGCAGGACATGGAGGAGGCGTGGCAATGAGTCAAGGGTCGCTCGTGAGTAAAATAACCGCAAGGGACAAGGGAGGACAGTGGTTATGTAGTAGTTGATGGTAGTAAAATTTCAAATTCAACTGCCTGCTCCATTGTTTACATGAGGTCATGTGAAGTGGTGCATTCCTCTGCAGGGCACGATATATATATATTTTTTTTTAACATTTATTTTGGCTTTGTTTTATAGGAAAACCAGGGAGAGATTGGGAATGACATGCAGAAAAGGAGTCATAGGTCGGATTTGAACCCAGCCACATATGACATGATTAAACCTCTAGGCTATCGTCACCCCGGGCATGATAATCTTGAAGCCCCTGAAAACCCAAATTCAGAAAGGGCTGCTTACTATGATCTTTATGATCTTATGTACATTATATTAACTCTCTCAACCAATTAGATGACTCCTTAATCGTTTTTGAGATTTTGATGTTACTAAATCTATTGTGATATTGGGTGTATCGTGGCTTAGGTAACACAGCCTGTTGTCAGAATACTCTAATGATGTGCACTCGAAGTTTGAGGGATGTTTGGTGATGTAAATATCTCCATGCTAGTTTCTCTTACAAAAAACTTGCAATAAGAAAAGTTGATGCAACAGAGAGGAAACATGACTCTGTCCCAACTTCTGTGAAACATGTTGCTTCAATCAAATTCAAAATGGGCATATAATTGTAACGCGTTTCTTGGGGTTAATTATGAGTTTAGCTGTTGGCTGTCTTGCTGTTCACTATATAATACACATACTTAATTAAATACACATACTAACTTAAATACTTCTGCTATGCGTCTTGTATACTTTAATGTCAGTCTGTAGCATGACATACACAGACCGAACAATAACAGTGATACCTCAATTGTCTTAAAGCAAAATAACTCCACCAACCGTAAACATGAGCAACCTTAAAGGAAAAGTGCATCATATCACAGCTTGCAATTGTATGCAAAGTAGAAAAGTAAATATAAATTGAATTAGTATTAAGTCAAATAATGTATATCATCTCAACCTGAGAAAGATAAAGATTTCTAAAATTCAAAAACAATTACATTTCTAAGTTTCAACATTTATCATCTTTGATTGATTTTCAATAATATAAAGATTTTAAAATCATCTCTATTTGTTGTTATTTACATGTGACACATTCAATTACATTGTAGTTGTACATTGAGATATTGTGGATTCCAACATGGAAGTGAAATTACCCTTGAGTAAAGGAATGGAAGAGTGTGTGTGCATGTGTGTGTATGTAATTACGATACTGTATCTGTCCATCTGTCCCAAACCCCAAAAGACCAGATGACTCAGCTGGGTGTCTATCTGCATGTCTGACATGAGGCGAGGCCTCAGTCTTGACTGACACAGTGGGTGGTCGAGTCCCTGCATGGCAGAGCAGCAGGCTGAGGCATCCCCTCTCCATCTCCGGCCCTCCTGTTCTCCACTCCCATCTTTCTTTATCTCTTCTTTTTGTTCCTTTGTTTCTGTTCTGCTGTAGTGGATCACCAAAAGGCAGAACAGTCAAGTAAAACACATTTGGTGAAATGTCCTCATTTTCATTTTATCAACCTTCTAGACCCCGTGTTCCTGTTCTTCACTTAGGAGCTTTCCTCTGCACCCTGAGAAAGGTAGATGTGTAGATGTTATTATAGTAGATATGATATATTATATTAGACACCGGAGGCACAGTTACTGTAATATATAATACAATTATTTACACTTTGTAGTAGGAGAAGCCCTTATACAATATCCTACCTGTTGGTTTCTCAAAAAATCTGGACAATGGATGCCACTGTCCCGCCTGAGATTTGGCTGTACTCTTGCAGCCTTTCTTTATGATAACCAGTGGTTTATAACATGGTATATGATAGAAGCTCTTCCTGTATTTCATCAGTTAACCAAGCTCTGGCACTTCTTTGAGCACCACCTCGCATTCTTACTCCTCTCCCTTGTCCTGGTACTCATCCTGGTTCTTACTTTCTTTGTGTTTGTCTACTGTATATTATTCTCTCCCACACAAGATCAGCCCAAAGAGGTCTTTTTTACTGTATACCATATTGTCATGCGATTGAAAGAACCTCAACACCTGAGTGTGTTTCCTAAATGGGAATCAGCTGTGATTGATCTATTTGCATAACTTCAATCAGCTGTTTGTCAGCAGCAATGAAAAATATACAGGGGATATATTTGTGTTTCAATCTACAAAATGAACAGCTGTTCACTTTAACTTTAGTCTATAAGTTAGCTTTTGAACATGCTGTTATCTGTTCTGACATAGAGTGTGAAAACATTTGTAATTTGGCAGTAAAAATCCATTGTTTTGGTTGAGCTTGTTTGTAAAAGAAGTTCAAGCTTTTTAAATTTGTGTTAACTGTATGCATTTTGTGTCAAAGCAACAAGAAATGTGTTAATTGTATAGCCTACACAAATGGATGTTGTGCTAACTGTGTTGAGAGTTTAGGAAATGTGTTAGAAATATTGTAGAAATTGTCATAGCATTGTAAAAAAAAACTGTAAAAGTAACACTGGGCCAACAATGCATGCAGTAGATTTAGCTGTGAGCTGCACTATAGTGAGTTCTGTGATTATTTCTGGGAGATCGAGGAGCCCTCAACTCCTCCATCTCTGCTGGGATGTTTTAGGTTGAATCTTTTTGGGCACAGCTAGGAAAGGGTCCTCTCCTCCTCCTTCTCTTCATTGGTCTATTGTGCTGAAGCGGGCTGTGTTGGAGGCTTTTGAGGTCCTAAAGAATGTGGAGAAGTGGCCTTTCTGTGCAGCTGTTTAGCTCTTGACAGAACTACCTGTTCACCATGTGAAGTTTGCAATCCTGCTAGCTACCAGTATAGTAGTTGATCCCACAGCCCACGACCAGTTTGCTTAAAGATTCAAGCTGCCCTCTCCACTAGTTACTTGTTGTCTTCAAAGGAAAAATACTTTTCAATCAAACCAGCACTGCTCTAAGTTTGATTACTTGACAATATTTTCTTAAAATGCTTATTATGACCTGATGAGGTCTGAGTGTTCAAGGTTGTTAAAGGGTTTTTGAATGGTTTTAAGATGAAAAAGCCTGATAACAGGATAAATACCAGGAGACTGTAGTGTACAGCAGCGTGTACTAAATTACATTTAGTCAAAAAGTGGAGTCTGTTAGACAGGAACCTGTAAGTACCTTCTTTCAGACTACAGATTGTGCTGACTCAGGCATATTTACATAGACTCATATTGCTGATGCATTAAAAGTGCATCTTATAAACAGAGTTTGACCGTACCTCACAACTCATGGCAGTATGACATGTTGTCTGGTCTATCACAGTGACCAGTTTACCTTTTTATTTTTTATTTATTCTAAATCACAAGAACATTATCCTGTTATCAGACACAAGCTTTGTTGTTTGAGATAATGAGCTAAATTATTTGGTTTAATGGGGAAACCAGAGTTAACATCTCGAGATAAAGAAATAAATTACTTTTTATGATGGGAAATAAAATGTGTGTGTGCATATCAGCTTAAGACTTCAGTACTGTAGAACTGGATTCACCAACAACTTTGTTTGCCATGTTATATGTTTACCTGATTTAAACAGGAGATCTACTTTTGTGGGAAAGTGCTACAAGTGCTGAAAGCCAGCTCCTTGATGCTGCTGTGACTGCTCTCTCTCTCTCTTTCTCTCTCTCTCTCTCTCTCTCTCTCTCTTTCTCTCTCTCTCTCTCTCTCTCTCGCTCTCGCTCTCGCTCTCTCTCTCTCTCTCTCTCTCTCCCGTCCCTATTGAGCCATTACTGATCTATACGAGGCCTCATCAGAACCAATAGCCTGTATCTAATCTGTTCCTGCTCCTGGTGATTTCTGACTTCACGGCTGCTCCCCTCCATGGTATAAGTGACGACCCCCACTGGAAGACACACCATGACTGATCCCCTTTTCCATCATCATTCCTCACTCCCTTGCTGCCTTTTCCTTTTTCTTCTCCTCTTTCTTGGTATTCCCATCATTCTGCACATTTCCCTTGTCTCCTTCCAGCTCCATTTTTCCTCCTCTCTACTTTCCTCAGCTGCCCTTGTATATCCTGCTACTCCCTTCCCTCTCCTCACACCCACCTTGTTGTTGTGAACAGCTGAATGTTTACTTCATGTCGGCCTCATCAACCATTCTGCCCAGGCCTCTGCTGGGAAGATTTGCTCTTCTCCTTCGCATTTTATTTGTTCCCCTATTTGCTGTTTCCATTAAAGATGAAATTGAAATCTCCTCTTCTAACACACACACACTTACAACCACTCATGTACACACACACACACACACACACACACAGCCATCAGTACGCACACTGCTGCACACGCTGACGAACAAAACAACGACATGCTGTGCCGAGGCGTATGAAAGAGCGCAAACCTCTCGTCCTACTTTTAGTTTACCTTCTTCTCCTCCTTCCGCTCCACTTCCTCACTCTCTGTCCTCGCCTCCACCTCTTCTCCGCTCCCTTTAGTTGTTGAAAGTGAGGTATCATCCATGTTTTGTTTTTGTATTTTAGTTTGCTTTCTCCTTCATCATAAAGCAACAGACTTTTTTTCCCTTTTCTCCATCTGGCACTTTTCAACACATTTAAAAAATTTTAAATTTCTTTCTAAGTCTTCTCTTTCCCTGTGACAAAATGTAGCACAGATAAACTACTCTAATTTCCTTTCCCCCCATTTTCCATGACCTTACATAAACTCTGCTGGTCCTGCTTATTCTGCCACTCCTTTTTTCTTCTTTGAAGGCTGATGCTTTTCTGTCATCGATGTGACTTCCGAGACCCCCTTCAGACAGGATGTAGGAAGACTTTAGAGAATTGCAGAGGAAAACAAAAGCCGAGTCTCCTGCAGGTTAATGAGGCCAGGAGGCAGTTTTTGTGCAGAGCTTCATCAGTATTCAACAGATGCTTCTTTCTCTCTCTCTCTCTCTCTCTCTCTCCCAATAACATCTTAGTCATTTGGGTCAGGCACATCACTATGCCTATGTGAAGGGCACCCACATACACACACACATACACACACACACACACACACACACACACACACACACACACACACACACACACACACACACACACGAAAGAGAAAAAAAAAGATAATTATTTGACAGTTTCATATAAATACAGCGTCAACAAAAATCACCTCTAATTATTAATTCTGTCTTAGACTGTTTGGCTCTTTTTCATCATTTAAAACTCTTTCACCGAAACCCTCTGTTCTGTCATTGCTTCTCTTCCTCTTATGCTACAAGATATGTTACAAACAGCTCATTTCAAATAAGAAATAGACTTCTAGTTCAAAATCTGGAAAACTTTCAGAAAGTCGTCAAAATTAAGCAAACATTTTTTAACAAGGCTAAGCACAGGATCACAGCATCAGTTGGTAAACAATGTCAAATTGGTTAGCCGAGGGTGGCTAACATTAGCATTACCAGCATTGCTAGCTATCTGCCCGACTTGCAGATTAAATGCGGTTATGCATTGCTTAGGGCCGATTGTTTTATGCCAGTTTAACTTGACAGAGCTGAAATACAACTTTATTTCAATTTTCCAAATCAAAATACCTTCCAGCCGTGCTGCTGCTTTGAGATGCTATCGATTAAATGTACTGTAGCAGAGCACCATGGCAGTATAGCAGAAATTTAATAAATTTTATCACAAATGGGACATCCCTAATTTCTAACCTCACATACAGCTCAAGTGGCTGACCATTGATTTGAAATGTACTATATAACTATGACTGTTAGTCATTATTTCCTCATCAAATGGTAAATGGACTTAAGCTTGTATAGCTGCCATCAGTGAAGTAACTAATCCAGAAGTAACTAATCCCATTCATACGCCGCTGAAGAAGCAGCAATTGAGTGTCTTGCCCAAGGACACATCGGACATGTAGCTGCAGGAGCAATCAAACCTTCGACCTTCCAGTTGAGAGACGACAACTCTACAAACTGAGCCACAGCCACCTCCTTCACTGATCAGCAAAGTGCAGTAAAGAGCCTACATGATAATAGTTTTAAGCTGATGATGATGAGCTCAACTGGCTCCTCTCTCTCTCTCTCTCTCTCTCTCTCTCTCTCTCTCTCTCTCTCTCTCTCTGTGCACATACAGTACATCATATCACTGCGTGTATCTATCTGTAAATCTCAGTCATGTACCACCTACTTTCCTGAGAGCTCTTGAGCTCTCTTAGGCTCCTCAAGATCGTTGGTTGACGGCCTGCCAGAAAACTTTTGCTGCTTTGCTAAAGTGCTCATGATGGATAGGCCAGATCTTTGTAACACAACAATGAGTAAGGTCTTTTTACCTGCTCTTTTGTAATGTTAACAGACAAAGAGTAAGGTATTTTACTTGCTTTTTGTAAAGTGTCTTGAGATAACACTTGTTATGAGTTGACGCTATACAAATAAATTGAATTGAATTGAATTGAATTGACTTGAATTGAATTGAATTGTGTCACAGCTTGACTTTCTCTACCAAGTAAATTAAAAGAAAGTTGAAATAAAAGTTGTCCCACAGCAAGCGGGGTCATGGGAGATTCATTGTGCATGGAGCTCTGGGGCTCGAATCAGGGACCAAGAGGATACCTGGACTCCAAGCGAGATTCCACAGTCCCATTGGTCTTTCCTATCACTATTTGCTTTCCCAACATACTTTCTCATTTTGCACACCTGACATTTTCTGCTCTAATCCCCGCCTCCTGAACTCCCCCAACCCACACTTTCCCTCTTCAACCTCCCCATCCCCCCGCACCCTAATTTTTCAACCTTTCCCTTCTTGTACTCCCACAGCTTCTATACTTCTCCACCAGGTAGCAAATCCACCCCTTTACACAGAAGCCAAAAAAACATAATGTCACATAGCTACAATCTCCACAAGCAATGCTCCCGCTACTCTACAGCCTCATTATGTTGTGACTACTTCAACTTTAACTTCATCTTACACTTTATTTGTGCCCAAAGGACGATTGGTTTTGCGGCAAGGCAGTACAAGACAGTAAAAAGACAAAAGACAAAAGTACGTCCAAAAAGCCAACACTGTAAAAATGCAAGACTAAGGTCTTAAATGAGCAGTTTGGCTTAAAAGAAGAATATACAGAAAATCCTCTGATAATAACTCTGTGAGTCATGACTGTCTACAATGAGTGTAACACCCGAGTCCCACTGTCTGTGATGCTTTCCAAGCTTTCCGAGCAGTATCTATACTGGATACTGGACTAAAGAAAAGAAGAATAACATACTGTACTCATTACTTATGTGAATGTCATGTAAGTGTTTCCAGATCACGCTCATTTCAGGTAAATTTACATGCAGTGTGAAGATACGAGCATAATAAAGATGAGCATGATGAGATTTAGCATGCTAACACAACAATGCAGCGCAAGTTGTTTTGGTTTCATGCTGGTGCTCAAGGGCGACATCTGCTGGATCAAAGAATCGCATATTCTTCCTTTGATGTCACTAGCACATTACAATTCCTACTAGTTCAGTTTTCTGTGTGTGTGTGTGTTAGTAGGTGAGCAACATAATGTATACTACTTGTAATAATAGACATTTTTTCACCAGTGTTTGTATGATGTCAAAACATGCACAGCCGTATCTGTAATCTCGCTGACCCTTCATCAATTAACTGTGAATTAGTTCTCTTATGCTTGTATTTGTGTGCATGTGGTTTAATGTCTTATGTGTGTTTGAATATGATTGACAGTGTGTCAACAAGCTTGAGTACTTGGGTTGGGTACCAATTGAATTCTATTTTCAGAAAGTAAAAAATACAAATATTTCAGTAAAATTTCAATACATTTGCATACCTTTATTCTTCACACATTTAGGCTCCAACCAGTGAACTGTAAACTGTGGCGGGGATTTTCCCCCTTTCTTTATAAAAATGAATATTACTCTTTCTAAATAAATAATGGCTAGAAAAGTAAATCTGAAAAAAGCGCTCACTAAGTAACTTCTATGGGTGCTCAATCTTTAACCAAAAAAACGATATCAAAAGTATTTTAGGACAGCACACCAAAATCTTAAACTTCCATGTTCTTATTGCAGCTTGGTGTTTGGTGCCTTGGCGTGATGAGACCTTCAGCTGCCTGTGGCTGAGGCGTTCTTGTGGATGGTAAACCACAACCCACATCAAATATGGTGTGTTGAAGTCCCGTAAATGCTAAATCATATTGGATTGGATTCTCCCATGCATGCTTTCCTGGATGCAGCAGTTTGTGGTGTCTTTATATTATTTACTCAGCTCACAGTTGTAACTTACTGAATGTTGTTATACCATGACCTGACCTCATTCTCACTCCAACAGACCTTCAACAGAGAAAGCTGTTACTCCACAGAGGAAAATGTGCCAAGTGTGACCAACATGTGTGAATCACACAAGATGTGAGAAGGTAAACAATTCTTTGTAACCTTGTCCTTGTGCCTCCTTTCTTTGTTGAGATAAGAGATGAGATGAGATTCAACTTTATTGTCATTACACATATACAAGTATAGAGTAACGAAATGAGGTTTGGCATCTCACCAGAAGTGCAAATAAGCAGAAAGTGCAAGAGTCTGTGCTATGTACAGTAATTACAAAATTTACAGATGTAGACTAAAAAAAGTGAATTATTAGGTATATATGGATGGCTGGATTAATGGGATGCTATAAATATAAATAAATGCTATAAATAAGTAATGCTACAAAATAAGTGTACTCTTAGGATTATAATATACAGATTAAGGTGCAGTGAGCATGCTATACTAGTTTACAGATAATATAAAGAATATGGACATATTGTACAGGTCGATAACTTATTGAGGTGATATAAACATACTATAATACAATAATACAGATGGATGAGAGATGTGTGTGTGTGACCAGGAGGAGTGGTGGGGGGATGATGGGTGTGAGGTGATATGCAGGGGAAAGGGGGGGGGGTCAGCAGGGCGCGGAGAGAGAGAGGGAGAGAGAGAGAGAGAGAGAGACAGAGTTCAGAGTTCGGGGGGTAGAGTTCAGTAGAGAGACAGCTCTGGGGAAAAAGCTGTTCCTCAGTCTGCTGGTTCTGGTCCGGAGGCTTCTGAAGCGCCTGCCGGAGGGCAGGAGGGTAAACAGTCTGTGGGCAGGGTGGGAGGAGTCTTTAAGGATGCCATGAGCTCGCCGCAGACAGCGTTTTCTTTGGACATCCTCAATGCAGGAAGTGGACACCTTGTGATGCGCTGGGCGGTTTTTACCACCCGCTGTAGCGCCTTACGGTCTGCGACAGAGCAGTTTCCGTACCAGACTGAGCCATCCCGTTGATGTGAATGGGGTTGTGCGTGCTTCCTCTTTCTCTCCTGAAGTCCACGATGATCTCCTTCGTCTTGCTGGTGTTGAGGAGCAGGTTGTTGTCAGCACACCAGGTGGCCAGATGCTGTACCTCCTCCCTGTAGGCCGTGTCATCGTTGTTGCTGATGAGGCCAATCACCGCTGTATCGTCCGCAAACTTGATGATTGTGTTGGATCCATGTACAGGTCTGCAGTCGTGGGTGACTTGTTGCACTAGTTTTCAAAGTATAATGTGTACTGCTGGTTTAATTAATGTGAGGGAACAGATGTCCTCCACAGAGCATAGCCGATTTTTTTTCTGCTTTTGCTTTCCATAAATCTCAATCAACTATCAAATTAACGTATCTTCAGTCATACATGTACACTACCAACTATTCCTAGGAAAGTTTTTTTTTTTAACTCAACACAAGTGATTGAACTTGACCAAGGCTTATGTTTTTAAAGTCTTCATGTTCACCCGAGTAGAGGGAATTTTTTTTAAAGTCAAGCCAAGTCGAGTTTATTTATAAAATACCAATTTATTTATAAAGTGTCGACTGGCCAATAGAGGGTGCTGTGGTGATGCCCAATCACTTCCTACAAGAAAGAGCTTCACTGAATAAGACAGGTTTTTATATTAGCTTTCAATAGAAGCTGTATATACATGTACAATTGTAAAAGGGCAAGGCAAATGAAGAGCTAAAGCTTTAGTGATAATCTGAAAGACTTTTGAAAAAACAGAGCACGCATTGTGTGATTTTTATTTTTTCTCTTTCGGCTGCTCTCGGCTCACTATTTTTCTGCAAACTGATGTGACGACACAACTATCGATCACAGAATTAAAAAAGAATGAATTCTCCAATAATAAAAAAATAAACATTTTTGAATTGATGTTTCCTTCCACCTTTTTTGTGTAATGTAATGGCTACAACTTTGATTTGTTTCAGAATCATCTTTGCTTTTGTGGTGGCACGTAGGGGCATGTCTGTTGAGAAGTGTAATATGGCTGCTTAAAGTCTTTTCAATAGCACTCTCACACTCGACAATGAACCCCGTTGGGTGCACAGCAGGTCTCCTACAAAGTATTAAGTCAATGTCATGAATTGGCACCAAGAAAAAAAATGAAAGACATGCATAAATAAGATTGGCAATGACAATAAATCTCAACAAAGTCGAGTTAAATACTTTTTTAATAACGTCTAATGTCATAAAATATCCTCCTAATTTTCGATTAAATGACACCCTCTTTTGTTTGATTCTCAAACTGGGTGAGAAAATTTTCCCTTTATATCACCATTAAGATTTTCTCCAAAGTTCTCCACAACCACAAACTCATGCTCAGTGGTTAGCTCTTATTGAGGTTCAGGTTGAAAAGCAAAGCCCTTGGTCAGTCCTCTATTCTAATGTCAGTGTGATATAGTTAGAATAGTGACAGCAGCTATTTGACTGTTTACACCAAGTGAGAGCGTTGTTCACAACTATTAACAACCCCTGGTTATTGTTGACTATGTTGAGGAAATCTGGAACTAAAAGGGGATTTATGTTGCAATTTATATATTATAGTTCAGTGGTTTCCAGCTTTTTTCCTTGGATGCCCCCCCTACTTACTGTGAAATTCACCTTAGGGAGGTGAGTTGTCATGATTTAAGTTCTAATTGTGACAACCTCAGAGTACATCCCCCTCCCTGTCTACATCTTTGACCCCACACCCCCACTAAACGTGGCCTGGACCTCAGGTTGGATAAGCAGTGGTGTAATGTCACAGTGCAGTGTCTTGTTGTTTAACATTTGCTGCATAAATGTAAAATCAAAGAAGTTTTACAAATAGTTTTGTTTTGGATATACTGGCCTCCTTCTTAGTTTGTGTGTGTGCATGTGTGTGTGTGTTTGTGTGTGTTCAGGTACGGCACTAGAATGCCAACTGGAACATCTGGACATCTGGTCAGTTTGCTATGCGTCAGACACAGAGCATGGAGAGTGCAGCACAGGACACATTTAAAAAACTCTGCATGGGAACAGAAGTAAAAGGTCAGCTCTGCCACAAAAAGTTAATTAAATAGTGGAGGATTGGCTCCCTGCTACAGTGTGACTGTCACGCTTTAGCTGTAATGTATTACCTTGGTCAACTCAGGTTTTGTTTCATGCAAATCAAACATAAATGCCAGAAGAATTAATTTGCTCAGTAAAGTAAATCTTAAACTTCTTCTTTGATCGCGGTCTCTGAAGAGATAACAGAGAATTACACTTTGTGTTTATAATGGATACAAACATTGGAGGCTCTTAGGGGACATCATTAGAAATATTTTTAGCTTAAGACCTGCACAGCTTCTGCCTAACATGTATTTCACAGTGACAGCTAAAACATTTCTTCCCTGAGGATGCACAATGTTTGGCGCCAATATTGCAAAACACACAGCCAGCCCGAAATAAACCCACAGCAGCTCTCATATTTACATTAGACAGCGCAAAGGACCTGATCTTTTTCTGATCACAGGAACAGGAGTGGAATGTTGTAGATCTCTGAAAAAGGGTCTTCCCTCTCACATATAAAAATATAAACGATTGAAATAATTAAACTTATTGAAACAAACAGTGCAATAATTTTGAAAATGTGTGTATATACTCCATCTGACTCTTATTCATGTAAATATTTCTTGTACCTATTTTTGATATCTTACTTACATTCCTATTCTATTTGATTAATATTTTTATTATTATGTTTCTACTGCTATATTGTATATTTTGGAGCAACTGTAATGATCAAATTTTCCTCTGGGATTAATAAAGTATTTCTGATTCTGATTCTGATAAGATTCTTCTTCCTGCTCCTGTTTGGCTCATGAACAGTGTTTCAGTATTATGAGAAAATATTTCTTGTTGTGTTTTATTGTGTTGAAACCATACACTGAAATGAGCAAATAAATCAAATATGAAATGAAATATATAAGAAATGTAAAAAATATATTGTTTTAATTTCTTTCTTTGAACTAAATAGTTTACTCTACCTTGTCAATTACTTTTTTTCCCTGATTTTCTTCCAAATAGAATAGAATAGAATAGAATAGATAGAGTGCTGGAAGAATGGGCATGCAAGGGATTAAAAATCTACCAACAAATGATAACAAATAATAGGATTGATACATTTGAAACATTAGTAGCTAAATTTAAAATATCCCACAATCGGTTCTTCAAGTATCTACAAGTTAGGAGTTACCTCAAGAAACAACAGAGCCAGATAATGTGTAGGTTAATAGAATTTATAAGCAAAAATAATTGTGGAAATAGCAAAATCTCAAAACTGTATAAAATCTTGCAACAAAAACAAAGACAATTGAAGACAATACCAAAGACAGATGGGAAACAGAAATGTCAATAACAATTTCAGAAGAAGACTGGGAACAAGCATGTAAATTAATCTTTAAGACAACACAATCAAAATATTGGAAAGAATTTGCCTGGAAAATTAACATGAGGGTTGTCACAACACCAAAAATCACATCAAAATACAATTTATCAGGAAGTACTGAATGCTGGAAGAAGTGTGGGGATCAGGAAGCAAATCATTTACATATCTTTCATTCCTGTCCTGTGTTGGGAAGGTTTTGGGGAATTGTTTAGGAGAAAATTACAAATATTTTTAACTTACAGAAATGACTTCACCCAGTTAATATCATACTTGGTATTATTATTATTACTCCAGGAATAGAGAAGGAAGGGGACAAATATTTGTACACAATAATACGCATAGCCGCATTAAAGCGAATTACACGAAGCTGGCTGGATGATAAACCCCCGTCTATTAATGCATGGAAGTTAACAGTGGAAGATATTAAAGAAATGGAAAGAATTACGTATGGGCTAATAAACAGAGAAGATGAATTAATGTGTTACTGGAGTAAATGGATAAAGGAAACAGATAAAGTGGAATAATAACAGGTATGTAAATTAAATTATATTAAATTAAGAGAGTAGTAAAGGAACAACCCCCCCTCCCCCATTCTATTTACAGTTTTATTTTAATTTTCTTATTATTATTATAATTTTCTTATTATTATAATTTTTTCTTTCTAAATCTTAATTTAATTATCTTTTTTCTCTTCGCACCTTTTCTTTGGATTTTTATTTATATTTATTTGATTTCATGTTGTATGTATTCTTGTATGTTTAAAAAATTATATATAAAAATGTGCCAGGATGAACAAAATTTGTGATGAAATATGACAACTTGTAATTAAGTAAAACAGCCTGCAATAAAGTAATAATAAAAAATAAAAATAAAATATATATATATTTATTTTTTTTAATCCTTCATATGCTGCACATCGGTCTGAATTTGCACCGCCATGGTGCTGGGAGAGTTCCTACTCTGAATCAGGAGCTAAAAAGGTTCTTCTAAACGGGGTTCTAGGATCTAAAGGTTTCTGTGGCACAGAATCAATAAAGAAGGGGTAGGGTTCCAATAGTTCCCAGAAGCGGTCCACAAACACATATTGTCCCTAATTCTAAAAACCTCCTGACTTTGATTCCTACACTCACAGATCAGAACAGTCCAACATCTAGAACAAACATAACTACTTTTTTGGTCCAGTTTTTTTTCATGTGCTTTGTGCATTGTTTTCAGGCCTTTAGTTTGTCCTGCTTCATCCTATTTAAGGCATTTCTCTCAGTCTTGTTTCCCTCATCATTGCCTGTAGTGTAAACCCCAGAGGACCATCCAGACCTTTTGTCCAGACCTTTGCATGCTCTCTGTCCTATAACTCTGAGAAAGTGTTGCCATATTGAAAAGCATGAACACTGCCTCTTAAGAAGAAGCTCAGAGTACCAGCATCCCCTGTCCTGACTCCTCTTGTCTGTTTTGTCGGAATTGGCTCTGACAGTGCCAAAAATACTGTAAAAGGCCGACTCAGCACAACTTGTTTTGACAAGAAGCCCTAGGCAAGCAAAAAATGAGGCGTTGACGGCCATGGTTTTTATCACCAGTGTTGCTGCTTTTAGAACGAGACTCAACTCACTGCACTCATGAAATAAAATAATTTAGAATAATTACACCTTAAGATACAACATAAAACATTATGAGAAGAGAGAAAAGAGAGGGATAGGAAATCAATACTTATCTGTGCTGTGTGTGGCCTGGTTGTTTTGGTACACAATGAGAGCGATGAAAGATGTGAAAATCAACACATGGTTGAGGAAGGTTGCAAGGAGTCTCACCTGTATCAACATGGGCGGATTCGCTTTGTGCTTAATGTCAAGTGTGGATAAGGTACCTAGGTCTCCAAGGGGTTGCCGTGTTAGAGCACTGTTGCTGTGATTAAAACGATGGAGAACAGCCAGAGGGTGATAGTTGGCACAGATTCCGCTCGGTCTCCTCCCCTTCCATTTCACCCTCCATCCCTCTCCTCTCCGTGCCAGCTGTCAGTTTTGTCAGTCAGTGTGCTAATGATGCTCCCTCGAAGAGCACAGTGATACATCTGTCATGCCCAGATATCTCTCTATTCATATGTAAGCAGACCCCAAATGGCCTAGTTTTGTATACTTTGGTTTTTACACAGGATAAGCAATGCATGATCCATAAACAAACATTCTTTTTTAGTTTGTTACCTTTGACCTCTGTGGCAGGCTGTGGGCACTCACACCACTTTTAAAGACCCAGAATAATGAACCCATGTTCACACGTATTTTTCCCATTACTGCCACTCTAGACACAGGTCGTTGGTTGTCATTGTCCAAACACTACCTTCTGCTATGTTAGTTTCAAATACACATCTACTTAAAGTGTACATTAACAGGTTTGCTGCTCTCAGTTTATGAAAAGCAGTTGCTGCAACATGCTTAACTTTATAACTGAACATAACATGCTTACAGCCTTGTGCAAGAAAAAATGTTTATTGTCTCCATCACCTTTGTTTCTATTTATGACAACTGAATGATAATTACATTATTGTTCAGGGTTTTTCATAATTAAGGGCATGAACGTCACAACTGACAGGTGGATGCCGCTAGCAGTCTGCTTAGTATCATCTCAACTTCTCTGAATTTACACTCCAGGCATTATTTTTTGTTGTTGGTACTTTTTGGAGATTTTTAGTTTCTGTGAGTATTTGACTAATTATATGGCCCGCTAGGTTTATGTTCCTAAAGATCATCCCTAAAGTCTGTGCTCCAGGTCTTTTCTGTAAGTGAAATCTAATAATTTCTATATGTTTGCATTTATTACCCTACCTATGCCTTATTGGGTGTACATTTTTTCTTTGAATGTCTCATGCATAATGGTCAGGATTGTTGTTTTTCAAAGCGGAAAGAGTTGGCTATATTTATGAGAGAAACCAGACTTTTGTAAGTGACCAGGTTCTTGTAGTTCATGCTAGCTGCTATATAAAAAACAGACCACCAATAGGGGACATAACATCTCCTCCTCTTTTTGGGAAAGAAAAGAAAAGCCAAAATATTGCCGCACTCTTGCTTTGGTGAGATCATTAGAAGCAAGAGTCTGCATAGTGGAGATCCACTTTGGGAGCCAAGGCATTGATATTTCATTCCTTTGACTATCCAAAACTCATCTTTAACATGCCAATAATAATAATATTAATAACTTTATTGATATAGCACCTTTAAAGACAGATGTTTACAAAGTGCTTTGACGGAGAAAGCAAAGGCAGGAACTCAGGACAATAACACAATAACATCCGAAATCTGGCCAAATAAAGAGAAGTCTACAAAAATAGTAAAATTGCAAATACAAGTAATAGGAAAAGATCAAACAGGCAGGTCTGAAAAGGCAGTTAAGGCAATAAAGCAATACAGTAAAGAAAATAAGAAAAACAAGAGAAAAACAAGAGAAAAGTAGACAACATGAAGACAATAATATAAAAGATACAAAATGTCAGATGGCAGCACATCCTGCAGCAGGAAAGCTTCTTGTATGAAACGGACACACTTGCAGATCTATACACAGACTTATGAAGACTTACTCAGCCCACTCACTCCAGCAAAAAAAAAAAGAAAAGCGAAGAAAGCAACAGGTTAAAAGAGAAATTGATAAAATTAAAGAGTACACATTAACGCAATATTATGTAGGAACTCAGTTTGGTGCACTTTGGTGCCCACCGAAGGTCTCTAAGTGCAACTGCACTGTCGTTAAACACATAATACCACCATGCCCGAGGGGTGGTGTTGTGAGAAGCTAAAGACTCATGTTACATGACAAAGCACAATAATCTGACTGGATTTAGCCATTATCTTAAGTATTGATAGATGAACCTGAATGATGTCACTACATCTGTTAGTGCAGGGGGCTTTGGAAATGATGTCACAATCATTATATTCAATTCAAACAATTGAGTCAAAGACACATTTTTTAGGCAGAATATTTATTAAATTAACTCCTTTACACGTTTGCGTCAAATAATTAAATTCATTGGTCATAAGCAGGGTAAAGTAGAGTTAGACCCCTATAGAAGTCTGATATGGTGGAATGAGGACCAGGCAGTGTGATGCAGTAAACACATTTAGTAACTTGTGTCACATGTTCTCATAATCCATTATGTTTACTTGATTGTTCTTTGAGAACCATTTTCTGTCAGAAGCTGGAAAGAAAATCTAATCCATCATGGTGAAGATCATGCTTTTTTGCTGACAGGATCTTTGAGATCATCTGGAGATCTCTTGTAGACCAGATTAGGTCGCTTTCCTCAGTCTGACTCTGAGTTTGCTTTGTCTTGCTTTTCAGCTTCCACTCACTCTGACACTGCCTGTCTTCTGAAAACGGAGTACAAGGAGACAGCTGCTGTATTGCAGATGAGTGCAGCTGCAGCTATTTTTAGGTTTTTCCCTGCTATGATTTGAAGCTTGTGTTTTCCCACCAGCTTACAGATTTACTCACCTCGCCTCTTGTATATTTCCCCTCTTCCTCTTTTCCCATTTGTCTTCATCCTTCTCCTAAGCCTCTTCAAAAGGTCGGTAGCATTAGTGATTGAATTCTCCACGGCTAAGTTATTCATTTGACCCTGTAGTACAGTGCTGCTCTCCTGGGTCAGCCACATGAGACTCTTGTTATGATTCTGGAGGCCAAAGGGTAAAACGGATACCCTTTCAAATTGTATTTAAACCTTTGTCTGCCTGAAAGTGTGTGTATGAGCCATGTACCTCTTGCATATAGAAGCATATCAGGATATCAAAGGCTGCAGGGTAGCTGGGAGTGATGAATGGCTGCCAGGTGCTGAGGTCCTTGTGGTGATCACGTCAGGTTTGGCCCCTGCCTACAGGGGAACACAAAGGGTTAACTGGCTCTGGCGACTCATAGCTCAAGCTTTGTAGCCCCTCGTAGCCTCTGGCAGCAGCTCAGCATTTTGGTCCTCAATATCACGAAGGGCCTATGTGTGTCGGGTCCAGATCCCAGGGAGGCAAGCGTTGGAGGGGAATGGAGACAAGGCGTAATTTCCTGCAGACCAGATGTGGGACTTAAGAAGAGAAAAGAGAACGAGCTGACTGGCTCTTTGGCTTCCCGACATTCTGCCTCAAGGCCTGACGTCCTGGGGCAGCTAAAGCAGCTCTTGGAGCACCCTGTCAACCTGTGTCAACATCAATGATGCCCCCTTTGCCCCTCTTCACTTCCCCGCAAGGCAGCCAAGCCCTCATGGAGGTCACACAAGTCCAGAGGTGGTGCCAAAATAACCTTGACCTAGGTAGGTGTCAAAGGTATATTATTCAGACCTCCCAGTTACCCCCTGCTCAATCCACCCAAATCTCACCACAGTTCACTGACACGTCATGTTATGCAGAGGGAGGGAAGACAGAGGAAAAGGAGTGGGAACACATAGGGAACACATAAAAGAGATGCTGTTACAAGCTGCCATCATCACGCCTAGTCCTAAAAGGTTCTCAGTCTCTGATGTGTGCGAGCTGCAGCACTCAATGGGTTCCAGGATCAGTGGTTTCCTGCCTCTACTGCTGCATCATATCATCATGAAAAGTTACTGTTGGTCCTGTGGAAAGAAAAGAAATGTGGCTTTCTCCCTTTGCTTCCCCTCTTGACTGTGAATGTTTTAACCTGACAGATTTCCCACTCGCTGTTATCCAAGCTTCTTGAGGGAATTGCAAAAAAAAGGGCGGGATACATTGCACCTTACAAACATGAGGGTCACTTTGGCTGACTTAAATAGAGCGCCGTAAGGGCATGGTTGAGTGGAGAGTCAAGGGTCAAAGGTCATCCAGCTTTAAATGCAAGTTTCCCAGTAGAGGAGGTCAGTGTTTTAAAAATGAGGTGATTGACTTTGTTTCCTCAAAGGAATTGATTTTAAGAATTTGACACAAAGTATTTTTCAAACACGCACTCACCTGGACTTTTAACTTCCAGGAGCCCTCTGGAGGCAGGCAAAAAATTAAAAAAGGGGCTGGAAGGACACATTCTGAGTAAAGACAGGGCAAAAATTAGACCATAAGCATTTAAACATGCAGCTCACCCCCAATAATGTGGGAGTTTTTGTGAGATTTGTGAAAACTCCAAGTCTGTTGATTTTTTAAATGTTTTTTAGGGCAATCAACTCTTTCAAGTTTTTCCTTCCTAAAATGAAAATCAGCTATCTATAAATACTCCTGTGCTTCCAAAATCCCTGGGGTTTTGCCAGCATTGATTTCGATGAAAATCAGTCACTCTGCACCACAAAACCTGCGAGCTTCCACTTCTGTTCTCAGACTGACACGGCGTCTATAAATAGTCACACAAACACACACCGTTCCCACCACTTCTTTTCTCTTTTTGCCTCTCACTCTTTGTCTCCTGCTGCCTCATTTGCCAGACACAGGCTTGGTCCCCCACAAAATTCAATTTGTACTCTAATTCCATATCAAAAAACGTGGTCAGATCTCTGTGTTTGTAGAGCACAATGCAAACAAGCAAGGACACACGGCTCCTCCCACAACCTTATTATAGCTGTGGCCTCAAGTAACAGATTTGTCCTTAATTGGTGAGGTGTCCTAATTGACTTTAGCTAATTTATGGATTAGATTATTTTTACCCTCTCTCTGAATTGAACCATAACTTTTATGTGTTTTCCCTGGCTGACTGGGTAACCGCTGCTGAGTGCTGTGGAACCTCTCCATTTTGCACCATCGTATTCAGTTATGTTCAGCATCCTTACAGAAAATAAATCCAATAAGAGCAATGTGAGGGGGGAAACAATAACAATACCTGAGCAGAAGCCAGCAGCATGAACATCCATTTCTCAGGCTGATGGAGTGTAGCGCCTTGGGGATGCTACTCCATCAAGAGACATTTGGGGTCTTGGAGTGTTTATGTTGGTGCCATTGCAGTATTAGAGTTGAGCTCACTGGCTCTGAGGTACAGGGGGTAAAGTGAAAGAGAATACAAGGAGTAAAGAAACAAAGGGAGTAAAGTGATTTCAGTTTTTAAAATATCAGATAAGCAAATATGTACAGTCGGCCTTTCCATGACTGACTCAACCTCTTGTCAGTGGCAGGGCATTTAGATATAATTTAGTTTGATGGCAATTATTTAAAGTGGATTCAACATGTTCTTAGGGTTGATGCGACATGAATGAACAAGAATGGGAGGTTATAAGGTTGGACCATTTGCAGAGAATGTTATCAACTTTTGTTGCACACTTTTACACAAAAGGAACTTCCAAGCGTGCATGGGTTTTTATGATCATATTCACTTTGTTCTCTGAAATAGAGAAACACAAGCACATACATTCAGCGTGGCTGCACATTACTTGACATCTGTGTCGACTGAATTACGCATGCTATCAAAGACCTCTATGCTGCTCCAAAAAGTGCCTGTGTGAGACTTACTCAACTTTAACCACCAATAAAAACCTACTAAAATATTACAGGTGCCTTTGTAGAAGAATATATATCACATTATAATTGAACAAGATAATATACAAATGTCAAAAATAAAACATGAGAATGGAGGGGGGGGGGGGGGGCTAGTGTCCATAAATATGCTTTTCATTACTACGGGCCTCACACTTTATCTGCCCAAAGACAAGACAATGCATTTACATTTATTTTAGTTTTTAGTTTTTTTTCTCTCTTTTTTTTCAGTTTTGGGATAATATGTGTTGTTCAGTTCTGTAGCAAAATATGGTGCAGATATTCTGTAGAGCATTACTTTTAAGTTAGATCTGCTCTAAGAAATCAAAGTCTGATTAAATAATGTTGTCAACTTTGAATCAACTCCAAGAATCAGCTTTCTATAAACATGTCAATGTTGGCCATGTTAAGGCTGACTAACAACCTTCTCTTTCATTTTTACGACTATTGCTACTGTTGTTATTACTGTTATTGGGATATTTTAAGGTGTTTCAATGGGTTGAATGTGGTGTTAATGGCTAAATATGACATGTAGAGTAAAATCAGCATTGAGTAGTCTAGAAGGCCAGAAAGGCGCGATACAAGTCCAAGCCCATCGACCACGTTGCGAATTTACCAAATCAGATAAACTTGACTTACTCATGTGATTTGTTATCATCAAACCTGACATATTGGGTTCCTATAAGGGTACAGTTCTCTTTTTTTCTACCAGTCAACCATAAAATTAAGTATGCTAAATATTTAATAAACTTTATATAAGATTAATTGTAATTGAATGACCTTGTTTACAGTCGTCCATTAGTGTAATGTTGAGTCAAATATATGAAAGGCTTTTTGTGCCATTTATTGATATTGCAAATGGAGCTGCTGTGTTGCAAGAATAAAGGCCAGATAAAACAAAAAGTAATCATAATCAACTTATTCAGCGGGATCATTAAAGTAATTATAATAATCATCATTATTTTTTTAGATAGGTGACTTTTTATACTGTGAATGAAGTGTGAGAGTTTGTTCTTGCAGATAAGAAGTCCAAAGAGATTATTGGCTGTTTTGACATGTTGGTTTTACCAAACTTATCGTGTATGTACATTGTTCTTCTCTTGTGACTAAAACAACCCTGAGGCATGGCTGCTGCTGAGCTATACTCAGCTTCTTTCTCTGTTAATTATGATGTCTACTTAACAAAATTATATACACTATGGATTTTTTTCTTCATGAAGTGGGTGTTCTGAGGTAGAAGGTGTTGCTGATAAAGTGGTGCTCTAATTAAAATAATTTTTCATAAACACCCTTTAAGCAGTGTGCTGTAACAGATGTAGAAGTATGAACTGTAAAAAAAAGGAGGTATTGTGAGGAAAAGGCAACACTTCCTCATAATTACAGAAGTGCACAAAACAAGAAAAGCAGACGTTTAATTGTAATTATTTGTATCTTAACATCACCGCAAATTATTTTATTGAAAGAAAAATGGCCTCTTTTTATATGTATATCTCTCAACATGTTATCCATCACAGCATTTCTGCTGTTACTATATTCTTCCATCCTTTACAATTCTACACTTATAGTCTTTTATTGCAACTCCATTATGACTTCTGGTGACAATGCAGTAACATGCCTTTATAGTGGCTGTATGGGCTTAAGGCCTTTCAACAAAGAGAGGATGCATTTGTTTTGGATCCGTAATCCGATAAAAAAACACGTTTTGCACAGAAAATTTGACGATTCTGACGCGTTTATTTGTTTATTAATTGAGGTAGTATGAGAAAAAATGTCTTGTACTCATCTTGCAGAGTCATCAAACAGATGATTTAGTGGTTCTTTCACTCCTTGGAGAAAGGAGAATAAAACACAAGGGTCCATCAACTCCTTACAACAAGACAAGAGAAAGGAGAGTTTCACCTGTTGATAACAGAGCAGCTGAATTATCCCGATCAATTCCAGGTGTGTTTCAGGATGTCAGTGGGTCCAGTTTGATATGGTAAATGGTAAATGGACTCGAGCTTATATAGCGCTTTTCTAGTCTTCCGACTACTCAAAGCGCTTTTACACCACATGTCACACCCACCCATTCACACCCTTTCACACACTGATGGTAGAGATCACTATGTAGTATCATCCATCAGAAGCAACTAAATCCCATTCATACACCGCCACTGAATCAGTGGGAGCAATTCAGGGTTAAGTGGATAAAGGACACAACGGACATGTTGCTCAGCTGGGGATCGAATCCTCAACGTTCCGGTGGAGAGGCCACGACTCTACCAACTGAGCCACAGCCGCCCTATGCTGATAATACAGTGATACACTGCTAGCTTTACTGGAACCACAAAGAAGACCTGTTTAGGAAAGAAAATGATGGACAAAAGTTTTGAAGTCATCGTGCAAATGTGATCAACACAACATGAGATCGTATTTCATTTAAAAAAGTGTGGAAATTTCAGACTAAAAAACTGACTCTGTGTGCAAAGGCCTTTAGACGATGTTTGTGATGTGGTCAAAGCACAACACACTACAGTTTGTTTTCAAGAATACTCTTTAGAAACAGTTAAAACAGTTACATGTCAGTTCAACCAATTACAAAAAATTCCAAACAAGTTCCCTTGCAACTCTTACCCGTGGATACCACTGGGTATTCAAAACATCTTCCCATTGGAGTCTCAGGTGAATATCATCTTTGTACAGTACACAAGTTACCTTATGTTTGCACTTTTCTTTAGGGAGATTCTGTCACTTGCTTCTGCTCAGGCTATACCCTATATGCATGCTACTTCTTTGTGTGTGAGCATTAAAGCATACAGTGTGTATGTGTGTGGTCTAAGAGTTCATGATGGTGAGGAGAGGAGGTTGAGATGTGTCAGAGATGGAATTGCTGCATCTCTCCTTGGGGGCTGTCAGCCTGTTACCAGGTGTCACTTCAGCTCCTCTCGCCCACCTGCCTTCCAGCCTCCACCAGGCCGCTGCACACACACAAACACACACAAAAAGAAAGGTTGAGAATAGTGTAAAGTAAAAGTAGGAATAGGGTGAAAAGGGAGATTGAGAAGAAAATAATCACATACAGATGCTGTACCATGATGTTTCAAATGATAGCTTGAAGTCCGTACACACGTCCATGTCAGTAGTTTATAAAAGTAGTCATGCTATTATTACCAATAATCTTACTCTGACTTTTTTTTCTATTAAAGAAGTACTATTTGCTTTGATGGATCAATTTGATCAAATTATTTATCTTTCTACACACTGCTGATGTGAATCACATTCAACATGTTCTGAGGGTGTTTCACAATAAAAGCCCTCCAGCAAAAAGAGAGGATAATGTTCCCTGACTTGGTGAACGGACTGTAATTCAAAACAGATGGAGGAAGAGTTGAATTTAGTTCAACAGCAAAGAGGCAGCAACAATAAATTACCATAGCAAATGGATGTAGAACCAACATCAGCTTAAATAAACATGATTAAAAAAAATACAGGAATTAGGAGTAAAGCCCTTTTTAATAACCTGTTTGTATCTTCTGTTGAAGTAAATAAAGGTCTCACTCTGAGCCTCTCCGGACCAGCAGTGATGCTATTCTGTAACTCCAGAACAATAATATTCAACACCATATTAAGTTTGCTAACAGTAACGACTGGATCAGCCTGCTAAAATTTGAAGTAGATGCCCAAAACTCCTAAAGTTGGGTAGTTTTGTCAAATGTAACAGAAAATAGAATGTGTTTAGCAAAACATTTAAACACCATGTTGATAGAGAATTGCATTAAAAGCACTTATCAAATGTTGAAACTTAGAGTTCTCATTGTTTAAAAAAAAATCCATGCCCATTTTAAATTAGATGTCAGCAGCAAATTTAAAAAATAAATGTTGGGACATGGTCATGTTTTTTTTTTTTTTTTTTTGTGCCTTTATTTTAGAGATAGGACAGTGTCAGAGTCAGAAATCAGGGAAAGAGAGAGTAGGGACTGACATGCAGGAAAGGAGCCACAGGCTGGATTCGGACCTGGGCCGCCCGCATTGAGGACTACAGCCTCCACACATGGGGCGCGCGCACTAACCACTGAGCCACCAGCGCCCCTGGACATGGTCACGTTAACCACTTTGTTGCATCACTTTTCCTTTATAACAACACTTTTTAAGAGTTTTTGGGAACTGAGAAGACCAATTACTTTGAAGTGGAATAAAAGTGGAATGTTTTACCATACCTGCTTGATGTGAGATTACAGCTGTTAGTTCAGGGTCTCCTTTGTCTTACTGTAAACGTCGTAATGCTTCCAAAGGTTTTCATTGGATGACTAGTCAGGACTGCAGGAAGGTCAGTTTATAACCCAAACTCTTTTACTAAGGAGCAATCCTGTTCAAATACCTCCAATATGTGGCTTTACATGGTCTTGCTGAAATATGCACGGCCTTCCCTGAAACTAAAGTTGTCTTATTTGGCAGCATATGTCGCTCCAAAACCTGTATATTTGGTTCACCATTAATGGTGCATGCCTTCACAAATGTGCAGGTTATCCATGTCATGTGCACTAATGCAACGCTATACCATCACAGATGCTGGCTTTGCACCAATGGATGGTCTCTCTCCTCTTTAGTAAGTAGAACGTGGCGTCCATTATGACCAAACAGAATTTAAAATTTTGACTCTTCAGACCTCTGGACTGTTTTTCACTCACTTTCACTTAGTGAACGCAGCGATGCACTGTGCTCACAGACAATGGCTTTTGGAAGTGTTCCTGAGCCCATGCAGTGATGTCCAATACAGAACTGTGTCTCATTAAAGTGAAGTGCCGTCTGTGGGCGGGAAGATCACGGCTACACAATATTGATTTTTGGCCCTGTATACAGAGGTAATTTCAGATTCTCTGCATCTTTTAATTATGTTTTTTTTACTGTAGATGATGAAATACACAGATGCAATGTAATGCTAACATACATTATTCTTAAAGGAGGAATGTGTAAGACATCTACTGAATGAACTCATTAAATGTCCTTACTATATGATTAAGGAAACATGATATGTTGAAGTGCTGGCTTCTCTGTCATCAGTGCAGTGTATGTCCTCCTTCTAACTTTAGATTCTGGTCCTGAATGCTCTGGATTTGTTTGGACCAGAGAAGGTACAGTAGGCAGTTTTAAGGAACCCCCACACGGCCGTTTTGGACACCCCTCGGTGTGCCAGATATGAGACCAGTTATCAGGTCAAAGCAACAGGTGTTGGAGCGATGGAAGCGGGCGCTCGACATAAAAAGACTCTGCATGTTTCTAATAAGCTCCACGACCAGAATAGTGGTAATACTAGGATAAAAATGTATGCTGCTTTTGAAAAATGGTGAGTGGTTAGAACGCAGAAAGTTTCAAGACAGATGCAGAGCTGGCTAAACACTGAAGCTTCAGTGTCTGCAACATGGCAACCCATGTGCGCATCAACTCTAGGGAGGAGGAAGCGGGGGAGACATCTCTCTCTACAATGTTTTCAATCTGGACTACACCAATTTTATTTACATATTGCTCCTTTAAAGTCCTCTCTGGGATGCTCTTTTAATAACCAATCATGTCACTAACCTGTTGTCAATTAACCTATTTAAGTGTGAGATGTTCCATAAGGCATTTTTTAAGCTTTTCACAACCTTTTTTGTTTCCACTGCTCAAACCTTTTTTGAGATATCTTGTCAGCATCAAGATGGGCATATAATTTGATGTGTTTTCTTTTGGCTATTCTTCCAATCAAATATAGGGTTTCAATGTTTTCCAAATAATCAAATTCTGGTTTTTTATTCACATTTCAAACAATTCCTTTTTTATTATTATTTGGGCTTATATGGGTTGCTTTTTTAAAGAGAGGCTGAGGGAGGCAGACATGAATCAGTGTAGTGAGACACAGCAGAAGAAAGAATTTGAAAGTCAGTTCGATATCAAGAGCCAATTCACCTTTGGTAGAGATAACGCAATAATTGGAATTTGAACTGATAACAGTATCCCAGAATTGACAGGCATCAATCGTTCCTGAAATGCTCCATTGCAGCGCTCATTTGAACTTTTCTTTGGAAGGAAGACTTCAGTGCTGCTTTCACTAAACCTTATGTTATATAAAAGAAATGTAGTGGTTTTAATGTGATACATATCATTCTTCCTTAATGTATTTTAAATGTATGATATTCCTCAGATTTGTCCAAAAATCCTCAGAAGGCCAACAGATGTGGATTAAATCAGTAGGAAAGGTTTAAGAGAAAAAGTGGCAGGAAGGAAGGGAGACAGCAGAGCTTTAAGAGGGTCTCAACCTTCACATGTCAATCTTTACTCAATTCATACAGGCTTACAGTCAGCTCTCGCTCTCTCTCTCTCTCTCTCTCTCTTTCCCATACAGTCTCTCATTGTCTCTCTGACTCTCTTTTGAGGTTTCTGTCACTGTGTCTCTAACGTTCTCACTCTTAAATCTGAATCTGTGTTAACACAAGGCTTTTTCAGTTGGAGGGGAGATATTCTGTCCATCAGGTTTTCCTTTCTCTACCTTTCATGTTACAAACTGACTCAAAAGATGTAAGTGCACACAAGAGGAACACTTTCCCTGAAAAGTATTGCATCCATGTTCTGTGGACAAAAAGAAAAGGACAGAAATAGACAATAAGAGAAAGTGAGGAAAGAGACACCTTTCACAGCTATTTGCAGGAGTGTAGAGCTTCAGATGCTGACAGCCCTTTATCATTAGCTTTCATTCTTCTGTCTTGCCAAAGAAGCATTTTATATTCTGAGTCTAGCTCAGGGAGGTGGGGGCGGGAACTAAATCAATTCCAAATTATTGCACCTCTCAATAACTGATGGCCATGTCTGGGCAGAGGAGAAATGATTAATGATGATACTATGGACAATATGAGTAAGACACACACTGAGACATTATCGCCTGCATGCCGACACACACACGCACGCACGCACGCACGCACGCACACACACACACACACACACACACACACACACACACACACACACACACACACACATATAACTGTTTGTGTGTCCAGGGTAACTGCTGGTGATTACTGAAAGGGAAAGGACATCACTGCTCCTTGGTGTGCAAAGGAATGGAGTTCAGTGTGCATGTTTCTAAGACTATAAAAACAGGCTAGACAAGTGAGTAAGTGTTGAAATAATAGGTTAGCTCACAAATCAATAATATGCAGGCATGGCATGTCACCTGTGATAACAGTGCCATCAGAATACCCATAATTTTCCACCTCACACAACATAGTTACAAATCAATCTCAAGGACTTACCATGAAGATGAAAACATACAAATGGCTCAAAAGGTTTTCACAAACCAGGTATTGACCATACTTAAAGGAGAAAATACAACAGCACATCATGAATCAAAATGTATGAATTCTTCAATTTCTTTGATAAAATCATTTATCATTTAAGACTGTTTTCTCAGAGAAAACAATTTTAAAATCTTGGTGCAAGGAATTGTGCCTTTTTTCATGGCATTAACTAAACTGGAGTAAACACTTAATTTGTTGATTGGTGGCCATTGCCCCCAACTTGACAAAAACGTCTTGAAGCTTCAAATGATAAAGGTGGGGTACCGCTACAAACTTTGGCATTTGGTAAATGGTAAATGGACTTCAGCTTATATAGCGCTTTTCTAGTCTTCTGACTACTCAAAGCACTTTATCACTGCACGTCACACCTACACAATCATACCCATTCACACACTGCTGGTAGAGACTGCTATCTAGAGAGACCATCAGAAGTAACTTATCCCATTCAATCGCATTCATATGCCGCTGACGAAGCACGAGGTTGAGCCACAGCCGCCCATATGCCGGGGTTCTGTTCTAATCGATACTAATAAATTCACATGGCAGAAAAAGAAAGCACACAACATACAAAATACAAACAAACATTTCAAATGTATGACTTTCAGATGTGCATGAATCATCAACGCTGGTTCATTTCCACAGAATATGGCAAGTTTGGTTATGATTTCAATCTAATGCTTCTCAATTAGCTTTAAGAGAATATATTGTAGTTTAGGTTTAAAGAAGTACGTACACAAGTAACATAACTCACATGGGTTACATGCAAAGGTTATGGGTGGGCTTTATGGGCCTGTACCCATCCACTTGTTCAACCTGCCAACCCTAAATAACTGGGAGTAAACTTTACTTAACAATACTTTTATTCATTTATAATTTACATTTGAATGCAATTTAAGACCTAAAAGACAGTTTACCTTAATAAAGAGTGTTACCATATTATAACTATTCTGCTAGTATATGTGTATATGTGAAGCTATCCCGGCTTGCACACATGTCATATCACTCTGGCTCCATGCGAGACAGAGGGTTCTGTTTATGGGAAAGAGAGAGCTACATGTAAAGGTAAGGGACTTTAATTTCACCAAGGTAAGATCTGGAGCAAGTTCTTTAAAAGTAACTTCCCGCATCTAACAGGTCTAAAATGACCATTGTAATTGAAAATTACAATTACAAAATTGTAATCCTGGTTTGTCCCGTCTAACTAACATACAGCAGATTACAGATAACCAACACACTGCATTACCTTAAAAGGAGTCACTTTCATAGAATATGCCAACATTGACAGTTTGCTTCACACATGAATCGAACTTGCCAAGCGGCCTTTGCACTGTTCTAACATCAGACTTACATCAACAGCACACTGACATACAAAGAAAATAGCATGGAAATGACTCTAGATGACCTACAGAATCTTGACATTCTGAGCCATTGCTCAAGCTGTATTACTTGCCTAGTTTATTATTGTACTGACCATGTACTGCAGCATCCCAATAGGTATCCAGTAAAGGGCCTTTGTTGCACATATTACCTCAACTGAACTTGCCTGCTTCATGTCCAGACTGTACCATGATGTAAGTGTCTGAATAATAATGCCTGCTCATCAATCGTCTTCTGTTTGACCTCCGGGACAGTCAAAAGACCAGTCCCCTGGGAGCGCAGTGCCTGCCGGCACGTATGGGTTCAGCAGGTCAGTCAAGTAGGATGGCGCACTCCCATTTACTATTTTATAAGTTAGCAGAAGCACCTTAAAGTCAAGGGTCCAGACAGAAGACGAGCTGCTGCATTTCCAATAATCTGCAGACCTCAAAAAAGTCTTATTTGGCAAGCCAGAGTGAAGGACAATAGCAGCTACAAGCTTAGCTGTATTGGACTTCCTCAGACTGATAGAATGTACGATTGCAAATCATCTGGATAGCAGTGGAGAACAATCCCAAAAGAACACATGGGCAGTGGACCCAGAAGCGCAGGGTACAGTAACAGTTCCTACTTGCAAATTATTCTGACAATCAAGTATACCTGAGGTTGAAAGTCATCATTTTCCAATAGATGCTGACACTAAAAGTTGGGGATCACTAAATTCCACTTAATTCCACTTAATTTCATCTTTTATTGGATTTTGTTTTCTTTGAGGTTGCAAAGCAAAACAGCACACCTAGCAGAATTTACGGTAAGCAACAATATGGCGGAATTTGGTTTGGTGTTTTTTGGCACCCTTCAAAGGTCTCAGAGTGCAACTGCTCTGTCGTAAGACACACCTAGTGCTGTTATGCCTCCCCCTCTTAGACGACATGCATCTGTTAACAAGCAGATGGTGCAAAGCCAGCAAAGATGCTGCAAGAAGCCAAACAACCATGAAGCTAACCAGGTACAGTAATATTACAAGATGTTGCGCATGTATGACCTGATGATTCCTAGCATGTTGTTAACAAACTGATTGCATGTGGAATATGTGTATATGTATTTAACTCTTGCCATATGGGCTTTGGTTAAATACATGGCTACAATGGAGAGGGTAATTAATTATGCTAGTTTAGATGGATTTGTAAGGCTTCAAACATATAAAGCTAACTTGAAGATAGACAAGGAAAGAGACACATGTTTGGCACAATTTTAATTTATTGATTTATTTCAATGCAAGCCTGCCTGAAACAAAACTTGAATCTCTGCACCCAGTAAAGAACATGAGACAATGAGGACAATAATGTTACTTTGAAATCTGTTATAATTCATATCTGCAGCTTCTTGCTTGGTCACTCTCTCTTTTTCTCTTCTTAGCTTCATCCATCACTGTCCAGTTCCTCTTAGCCTCAGTCGTTGTACCAAACAGAGACGGGCTAACTGGCTTCTTTAGGGTGGGTGTGAACAAGATGTCCTGTAAAGTTACATACTGCAGTAAACAAGTGATCAAGCCATGGTGTGGACATGGGAGAGACGCAATTCTCTCTGTTGAAAGTCATTGTGATATTAAGTCTGGAAAGCTGGAAAAAGTGACTTACTATTGCTTTTATCATCACAGTATAATACCAAGTCAGTTAAACTTCAGTGATATCAATCTGTCCACTCAGGAATAACAAGTGATTGTGACTCATTTTCACCGCTTTGATGCAAAAGGTGCAATGAAATCCTCAGAGCAATTGTCAGACCTTACACTGGTGCAGTGGGCCCCTGATTCCCCCTGGTGAAGGTCAATGCTAGGCCTCGTGTGTTGGCAGTTCTGTAGGCAAAGATGTGTGGACAACAGGAACATGATGAATACAAAGGAGAAATCATTCCTGCATATTATCCCATACTCTATGGGATGTTTTGTATCAGTGCATCCGACGCTGCCAAAGACTGTCCAGGAGCTCACTGATGCCCTGATCCTAATCTTGGAGGAGATCCCCCAGGACACCATCCGCGAACTGATCAGGATCATTTGGGGAGATTGTATTAATCCATACAAACTAGAGTGTCACATTATGAGTTGCCGTGATAAAATTCACACAAGTTGAATCAGCCTGTGACTTTGTTTCTCGGTGTGATTTTGAATCCAGCCCTCAATGGGTTGATGATTTCAACTTGAATCATTTGTTCATCAAGATCTGATGTGGGGATTTAAGTGCCCCCTTATTTATTTTAGCAATTGTATGTGCAAAAGAGTTTGCATATAGTAGTCTTGGTAGTCTTGACAAACTGTGGATCTTGTGTAAAACTAATTAGGGAACCATGGGCCAAACAGACAGCAGGATTCAGAATCCAGGCGTCAAAGTAAAGGTTGTCCTAGAATAGCAACAGGATAATTGTTGTCAAGGATAATATCGTACTCATCCATTCATTAAACCTTGTCTTAGGGGGTGTTCACACTTGACACTTGAAGCATCAATTTAGCACAGAAAATAACAAACGGGACGGGAAGTCAGACACCGATACAACATTAAAACATCCGGTTTATTTTCTGAATAAAACCCTCCGTTTTGACGGTTCAGAAAAACCACCGTTGTGTGTTTATAAGGTTTGTATTGAGTTTTATACCATGAACTTCGTATTATCTCATGCTGTCGCAAGTGAATCTGTTAAATTACCGCGGAAATTGCTTTACCTTCATACTCCAGCTGTCCGGCTGTGCTCTCCGTGCTGCGGACTGAGAACGCAGCCGGTGGGTGTTGACGGATGAGGATCCACGGACCCGTAACAGACTGGAGCGGACATGCAATGCACACATATCTGGTGGAAGTTCGCCGTTTTTGGGCACAAGTAACTAGGGACGTAGGTTACTACTCGTCCTGATTGGTCAGCTGTCAGAAAGGCGCTTAATGTCACCCAGTGCTTTTCTGAAAAGTTGAAATAATTCAACTGAAAAAGGCGTCGGGCACAGTACTTTTTGAAAAGGCGTCATACTTTTTCCTTTTTCCATAGGCTTGTATGTAAAAAAGGCGCTTGCAATTGAAAAAAGAAGTCAAGTGTGAACACCCCCTTAGTGTGTATATGTATAAAGAAAAACTGCTGGATCCAATACTCACAAACCAAATGACATGCTGTTGCAAACTACAGTCTCAGCCATTTATCTCCGACTTCATCAACAAACACTCTGAACATCCACAGACATTCATCAAAATAACTACTTGTGCTCATACATTTTGGAAAAATATATTAACATATTTGCTTACAAATCTAAGATCTTTGTAAAACAGAACTACGGTCACACCCACAGCCCAAGCGGCTGTTTTGTGTTGTCACTCATTTACTCCCAAAACATACACTTAGCCGCTCCGACAAAGACTTCAGGCTTTTATCATTTTTCCTCACAACAAAGCCCAAATTCATGTGTGCTTTCTATCTGACTCATAATCTTCCTCACAGCACTCAGGCTGCACTCTTGGGAGTCATCTGAAAACCGTAAGCGCAGCCCCATGCAAGCATAAAAGTGTGCCGTTTGCTCGTCCGCACACAGACACACACACCATTACGCACATGCACGCTCCTTCATTCCTCGTCCCTGATGCACTTGATAGCTGATGATAGTAGCCGTAGTGAGACGCAATGTTCCCCATCTCAGTGTTGTGCTGTTATTACATTAGCAGCTCTGATTTTTATCCCCCTCTCTTTCTTCACTCCTCCACCTCTCTGCTCCACATCTCTTAATTTCTTCCTCAGTCTATCAGCCTCCTTCTGCTCCGACTTCCTTCCTTCCGCCTTTGTCAGCTGTGGTTTAGTTCTTACAGTGTTTACTCATCTTTGCAGCACCAGAAACCAGGGAAATTATACCTCTAACTCAGGCTGAGTATCTCTCCAAATTATGACCATTGATTTGTGTCTTTATTATGTTTTCAGTGGAACCTTGTTCACCAGGATCACCAGATTCTCATGTTCAGTGCAGCTCAACACTGCCATCCAGTGATGGTTTACTTCATACTTAACAGAGACAAGCTGATGTTTTCTGCTTATCTGAACATGCCTGTGTATATGGTAACTGAGTTGCATATGTATTTCTATTTATAAGATTA